>NC_143152.1:12359987-12533221 GCF_041381405.1 Jatropha curcas | reverse complement strand
AAATCAATCAATCTTTGGCAAAATGCCTAAACAAAATGCACAAAGCATACACACACCCATGCATTAAGCATACCATTCAAAGCCCTCTAAAAGAGGCCTATCGAACTACGTTGACTTTGATCTTCCATTCACACGGAAGTACGTAGGCACGTTCGGGATTTCACCCCGGGCGGCAAGTCGAAATCACTTAAACATTTCATTTGGTCCAATTACATCATTCACCTTGCAAAGCATTCATTCATCGGTTAGTTTATCAGCATGACATAGTCTCGGGATCCATCTCGGGTTCGCAGACTGTGCTTTAAACATTGGGATAATTAATCTGATAACTAGGTTAATTAAAATTGGAGTCACTTAGGGTTTTTTCCTAGTTTACCCTGAAATAATTAAACAAGGTGGCGACTCATACATTCACGTGCATTTCTGTCCTTAGTCACATGCATTCATATGCCAGTGATGTTTGGGGGAGGGGTTCACACCGCCGGCGACCCGTTTTGGCCTATAAAATGGCCTCTCCCCCTTCATTTTTGACACCCCTGTCTGTGTTGATGGACGATCTTTCTCCCTCCCACGCTCCTTGCGATTTCTTTACCGCTTTTTGCATTTAATTTAATTTTTATTGCATTTTTGTTGTGATATTTGAACACTAAGATTAAACAAATTAAAATTAATTAATTCCCAAGCAAGGAGCTTAATCTGGAGTTAAGAAGCGGTTTCCGATTAAATCAGGTACGTAAACGAAACTCTGCCTATTTAATTTTAGCACTTCATGCATGCTTCTCTTCTACTCCTAATAATTCTACAACTGCATAAATGCATTCATGTCATCATTAGGTAAACAAATTGCCTCAAGTAAATGAATTTAAGCTAAATGCCCGGTTAATTAATAATCGTGGTAATAAGCTTAAATCCGACAATTTTGGCTAAAGAGCCTAGTTAATTAATAACTACGGTTCAACTGCCTTATTTTCAACAAATCCGGCTTAAGTCCAATTAATCAATAATTGTGGCTAAAAGCCTTAATCAATCACGTTTCGACAATAAATTGTGATTAAGTTCGAACGCCCGATTAATTAATAATCGTGGCATTAAAGCCTAAATCGCACATTTTGGCAAACTAATTGCCTAAAACAACACATTTTGGCCAAAGGCCTTAAAATCAACCATTTTGGCGAAAATCGCCTAAAATCAACATTTTTGGCAACAATTGCCTAAATCAAAATCATTTTGGCTAAAAGCCATTAAAATCAACATTTTTGGCAACGTGCCTAAAAATCAATCAATCTTTGGCAAAATGCCTAAACAAAATGCACAAAGCATACACACTCATGCACAAAGCATACATACTCATGCACAAAGCATACACACTGATGCACAAAGCATACATACTCATGCACAAAGCATACAAACTCATGCACAAAGCATACATACTCATGCACAAAGCATACATACTCATGCACAAAGCATACACACTCATGCACAAAGCATACATACTCATGCACAAAGCATACACACTCATGCACAAAGCATACACACTAATGCACAAAGCATACACACTCATGCACAAAGCATACACACTCATGCACAAAAGCATACACACTCATGCACAAAGCATACACACTCATGCATTAAGCATACACCTTCAAAGCCCTTTTAAAAAGGCCTATCGAACTACGTTGACTTTGATCTTCCATTCAAACGGAAGTACGTAGGCACGTTCGGGATTTCACCCCGGGCGGCAAGTCAAAATCACTTAAACATTTCATTAATCCATCATTCACCTTGCAAAAACATTCATTCATCGGTTAGTTCATCAGCATGACATAGTCTCGGGATCCACCTCGGGTTCGTAGACTGTGCCTTAAACATTGGGATAATTAATCTAGTAACTAGGTTAATTAAAATTGGAGTCACTTAGGGTTTTTTCCTAGTTTACCCTAAAATAATTAAACAAGGTGGCGACTCACACATCACGTGCATTTCTGTCCTTAGTCACATGCATTCACATGCCTATGACATTTGGGGAAGGGGTTCACACTGAGCTGGAAGCTCAGAAAATGAGAGAGAAGCTGGAATTGTTGGAAAGGTCTATTACTGCCCTCAAGACACACAAGGAAGTGGTGGACATGGACTCCTTGTCCTTGTTCCCCGAAGCAAGATTACCTACAAAATTCAAGATGCCTAACATGGACAAGTTTGACGGAACCACTTGTCCCAGAACACACCTGAAAATGTATGTGGGTGCCCTCAACCCGTTTGGCCTGAACAGCGAGCTCCTTGCTCAGTTGTTTCAGCAATCTTTGACTGGTGCTGCATTAAGATGGTTTGTAAGCTTGGATCGTTCCAAAATGAAGAATTGGGAGGACATATGCAATGCTTTCAACACTCAGTACCATTATAATATCGAAGTGGATGTTACCCGGAGGGAGCTGGAAACCACTAAACAAAAGAACAATGAGCCCTTCTCCTCGTTCCTTTCGAGGTGGAGAGCCAAAGCTGCTCAAATGATCAACCGACCCTCTGAACAGGAACAAGTTGACATAATAATCAAGAATTTACTGCCTGTCTACCAGTCACAGCTTCAAACACAGTACTTGCCTATGTTCCAATCGCTCATTGCAACTGCAACTAAGGTGGAAGACTTAATCCAGTTGGGTCAACTCAAAGAAGACTCATACAAGAAGTAGAATCATGCTGGGTCCAGTGAGACAAATGAAATAGCCAGTATAATCCCCACGAATCCTTTACGTGTTGGGAATTTGGGAAACAATCAGCCAAGGAGGCAATATACTGATCTCGGCATGCCAATCCTTTTGGTGTTCCGAGAAGCAGTGAAAGCAAATTTACTGAAGCCCTTAGAAGCAAGGCCATTACCAAACCCCCTGCCCCGGAATTTCAAAGCCAATGAATACTGTGAGTACCATCAAGGACATGGGCATAAGACCGAATCATGCTGGACTTTGAAAAACCGCCTACAAGACCTGGTTGACAATGGGTCCATCATCCCCAAGAGCAAGCTGAACATTAACCAATCCCTTGCCTAACCATGGGATTAATGCAAAAAGAAAAAAATTGCTGAACAAGAATCGTTCGATCCTTTCAAACTTTTCTTAGAAATGAATGAAGTTTGTGTCTGAGAAGGTTGAGATCAAACCTCCAAAAGAACAAAGGAATTGTTTAAGACCAACAACAACCTGTCTGATCGATTTTAGCATCGAGAAGAACAAAGTCACTACAGTCAATCCAATCCTAGTCCATCACAGTCCACCTAGAGTCTATCTTTTAGGGTCTAGTTTTTTCTTTTCATTTTCATTTCCATTCAAGTTTTCATTCAATTCAAATTTGTAAATCTAAGTGTCTTTTGTACACAAATTTTGTCTTATCAATAAAAAGGGATCAGTTTACGTTCCAATCATCCTTTCCTGTGGAAGCACAAAAAAAAAATCGAAAAAAAAATAATAAAAAATTAAAAAAAAATGATGATGAAAAAAAAAGATAATAAAAATTGGCAAAGAAAAATGCATTCATTTGCTCTGCATCAATCAAAGCTGGGGGCATCCTAAGAAGCACCATCAAAGGGGAAGTTTTGAAGGGTAATCATGGAAAGGATCCAGCAAAGGGTACGCAAGTCTTCAAACAGTACCGAGGCAAAGCCGATTGAAGGGGTTAGGGCCAGAATGGTTTCTCCAAAAACCCGGGAATGGAAGATACTCCCACAGAGAGGTGTCTGAATTTTGAGCTTAAAAGCGACAGAATAAAGAAGTTATGTTTGGAATTGGGTTGGGTCTGCACGAAGTCGCAATGCTATCCATACACTACTCAAGTCATCTCAGAATCAAGTTGCCTCGAAATTCTTTATGGAGAGGCTGCTTCTAAGCAAGCAAAAGGAAAAACGGGACAAAAGGAACCCCTGGTCAAAAGGAAGCAAACAAAGCAAAAGAAAAAAATGGGTCAAAAGGAACTTCTGCATAAAAGAAAGAAATCAAGGACAAAGCTACAGGAAATTAAGTTGTCAAAAATGGGTCAACTGCAAGCTTTCCGTTAAATTCAAGCCCATCAAGGGTAGATGACAAATCATTTCAGCCATAAGGACAAAGACCAAGCGGCTGCTCACATTTTGAAAAAGCAAGTTTAAAGAAGCAATCATTTCCACAAATTGGATGACAACAAACACCTTGAAAATCAAGCGCCAGGCATGGCACAAGTACAAGTGTCCTTATAAACAAGGATCATTTCTCAAAACAAGGAAAAGGAAGAGTCTCCTCAAAATTCCTTATGGAGAGGAAAACCATTGAGGAAATAAGTTTCAAATTCAGAAGAAGATAAAGTTCAAGAAAAGGAATCAAATTAACCTCAAGAATTCAAACATGGCGAAGCCACAAACTCAAAGCATAAAAGCTTCTTCAACACTCAAGCCACTCAAGTTACCACCACAATGTGGGTATTCAAAACTCTTTGTGATGAATACAAGTCATATTTCAGTCAACCAGTGGTAAAACCATTACAACAACAAAGTCAGATTCGCCTAGGGTCATCACTATCATACGAGCTCGAGTCAATAAGTTGATTCAATATCATCAAAGTCGGGAATGAATCCCGTAAAGACATCAAGCCGGGAAGAAATCCTGCAAAGAAATCAAGTCATAAATGAATTCTGCATCAACATCAAGTCGGGAAGGAATCCCGCAAAGACATCCAGTCGGGAATGAATCCTGTAAAGACATCAAGCCGGGAAGAAATCCCGCGAAGAAATCAAGTCAGAAATGAATTCTGCATCAACATCAAGTCGGGAAGGAATCCCGCAAAGACATCTAGTCGGGAATGAATCCCGTAAAGACATCAAGCTGGGAAGAAATCCCGCGAAGAAATCAAGTCAGAAATGAATTCTGTATTAATATCAAGTCGGGAAGGAATCCCGAAGAAATCAAATCGGAAATGAATTCCACAATCAGCATTAAGTCGGAATTGAATTTTGCCCCAACAGCAAGTCGGAAATAAATTCTGCACCAAGACGGAAAGGAATTCCGCGCTAACATCAAGTCGGAGATAAATTCCGCACCAGCCGAGCACGAAGTTCGCATCCCGGAAGGAACTACGAAAGACCTAATTCTCCCCATCCCCCAAAGAGTTCTTGGAGATACGTAGGCAGCCGCAAAGGCACGGTCACAAACATAAGTTGGCATCATAAAAAGCATTTTCTCTTTGCCAATATAAAAAATAAAAAAAAAATTATAAAAAAAAAGAAGAGAAGAAAAGAAAAATAAAAGCTGGAGTTGAAAACCCGAAAGGACGGCTTCAAGCAAGAATTGAGCCCGCTAGGCTGAAAACCCAAAAGGGCGGTCTAGGCAAAAGTTAGGGCAAAGAGCCTGCTAGGGTCGAAAATCCGAAAGGGCGGCTACTAGGCAAAAGTTAAGGCAAAAAAAAAAAAAAAAAAAAAAAAAAAAAAAAAAAAAAAAACAAACAAAAAGTGCTTTTATGAATTCTTTTAGAAAGTCCATTTTTGTAGGATAAACAGCAAAGTATGTCCTTAAAAAAAAAAAAAAAATCCCTTTCAAAGGTCTCCTTGGGAGTATATAAATCATTTTTTCCAGGAATCACTAAGTTCCTTCAAGTCAAAATTCACTACAAGAAAAATTTGAGTCTCTAAATCGAGTCTCTAATGAGTCTCTAAAATCAAGTCTCCATCACCAGTGGTCATTCCACAACGAGTCACAAAAATCGAGTCATTCTCAAAAGTTCGTTTTGAAAGCATCACTCTTTGAGTCATTCCTCGAAAAAAAAAGGGAGAGAGGAAAATGTCAATTCAATTCCCGGGATTTCCAAAACAACCCTAAAAAAAATGTCAAACATAATCGTTGAGAGGTAATTCTTTAATACCTCGTCTCCACTCGGACCATCGTTTCTTCGATCCTTTCAGACGAGCGATGTCATCCACATTGTCCCTTTCCTCGAGTCATATAAGTGGCTTTGTTCTCTTTGATTCCTCAATCGATTGGACAAGTGCAACACCAATGTTTTGAAGTATTCCACGGTCAGCACCATTCTGGGGGCAAGAAGTGATAAGAACCTTCACCATTCTCCCATCACAGAAGTAATCATGGAATTTTTAGTCTTTTATTAAGAAGAAATTCTATTTCAGCTAATAAGGGCATCAATTCTCTCAAGCAGGGGGCAAAATCCTCCAAGTCGGATTCAGGGGCAAGTGTTTTAAAAAAAAAAACATACACAACCCAGGGTGAAACCCAACCATCGTCAATCTCTTTTACACAAACCCAGGGTAGAACCCGGTTAATGGTTAATCTTTTTCTACATAAAACCTAGGGTGGAACCCTAACCAATAACCAACCGTTTTTCATCCAAAACCAAGCCATTTGATCATTTCGACTTTAGGTGGACCCTTGGTTCTCAAAGAAAAAAACAAAAATAAAACAAATCTCTTTTCAAGCCCTCATTAAGAGGCAAAACATCTTTTCACGACCTCTAAGAGGCAAAATCTCTTTTCAAGCCCTTAGTAAGAGGCAAAATCTCTTTTCAAGCCCTCATTAAGAGACAAAACATCTTTTCAAGTCCTCTAAGAGGCAAAATCTCTTTTCAAACCCTCACTAAGAGGCAAAACATCTTTCCAAGTCCTCTAAGAGGCAAAATCTCTTTTCAAGTCCTCATTAAGGGGAAAACATCTTTTTCAAGTCCTCTAAGAGGCAAAATTTCTTTTTAAGTCCTCAAAAAGGCAAAAAACATCTTTAAGTTGCAAACATAAATCCATGCATTGGATCATTTCATTTCAAAAAAAAAAAAACCCAACGGCGGGGTTTCCTCCTCTGCCCATCCTCAAAATTTGCTCCTTCAGACAGTCACTGGCTCTCATAAATCATTTTTACGATAGCCAGTGGGAGGCAACTATGAATACTAAAATTTTGAGGCTCAAAAAAAGCCTATTTTTTCGAATTGCAAACAGTTCGACCGGACTGGAGGCCATTCGGAAAGTTCATCGAAAGTATGCCAATATGGTACTTGAAACGTCCGGAAAATTACGAGGATCGCATAATTGGTCCCGGAATATTTTTTGGAGGTCCGGAACTCCCGGAAAAGCCTCTGGAACAAAAAGACCCGCGCGCCTGTCAGCCACGGCGGCAACGGCCAACGGACACGGCGGCTCCTGTCGCCTGCCACGGCGGCGAAGGCCGCTGGACACAGTTGCCGCCGGCCCTGGCGGCAGCGGCCGCCCTCAGTCCATTTTTTGGCCTATAAAAGCAGCCCCGGGTCTTCATTCCAACTTGCTCAGTCTGTGTTGACGGACGCTCCTTCTCCCCTACGCTCCTTGCGATTCTTTTACTACTTTTCTGCATTTTTAATTTAGCTTTTATTGCTTTCTTGCTTTGATATTTGGCCACTTAAATTAAATTAATTCTAAATTAATATTCCCCAAACGAGGAGCTTAATCCGGAGTTTTTCAAGCTGAAGCTAAGAAGCGGTCGCCGGTTAACTCAGGTAAATAAACAAAACTCTGCTCATTTAATTTTAGCACTTCATGCATATTTCTCTTGTACTCCTAATAACTCTACAACTGCATAAACGCATTCATGTCATCAATGAGGCAAATAAACTGCCTCAATCAAATATGATTAAGCTTAAATACCTGGTTAATTAATAATCGTAGTATTAATGCTAAATCCTACAATATTGGCTAAAAAGCCTAGTTAATTAATAACTACGGTTTAATTGCCTTTATTTCGAACAGTCTGGCTTAAGTCCAATTAATCAATAATTGTGGCTAGAAGCCTTAATCAATCACGTTTTCGGCAACAAATTGCCTACAGTTTAATCAATCATTTTGGCAACAAATTGCCTAAATTACACATCAATTTTTGGCAAGACGCCTTGAATTAATCAATCTTTTGGCAAATAAATTGCCGTAAATCAATCAATTTTGGCGACAATCGCCCAATCAACATCTTTTGGCAAATAAATTGCCTAAATCAACACTTTTGGCTAGAAGCCTTCAAATCTACACATTTTTGGCTAAAAGCCTTTAAATAAACCAATCTTTTGGCAAACAAATTGCCTAAATCACAAAACTCTTTGGCTAAAAGCCTTAATCCATTTTTGGCAACAATAAGCCCAATCAAACACTTCCTTTTGGCAACAATAAGCCCAATCAAACACCTCCTTTGGGCAACAAACGCCTCAACAAATCAATCAACCTTTTTGGCAAAATGCCTAAACAAAATGCACGAAGCATACACACATTCATGCATTAAGCATACCCATTCAAAGCCCTTTAAAAAAAAGGCCCATCGAACCACGTGGACTTGATCTACCATTCAAACGGAAGTACGTAGGCACGTTTGGGATTTAACCCCGAGCGGCAAGTCAAAATCACTTAAACATTTCATTGGTCCAATTACATTAATCACCCTGCAAAGCATTCATTCTTTGGTTAGTTCATCAACATGACATGGTCTCAGGATCCACCTCGGGTTCGCAAACCAGGCCTTAGAAAATAGGATAATTAATCTAGTAACTAAGTTAATTAAAATTGGAGTCACTTAGGGTTTTTTCCTAGTTTACCCTAAAATAATTAAACAAGGTGGCGACTCACACATTCACGTGCATTTCTGCCCTTAGTCATATGCATCATATGCCGAACATTTGGGGTGGGGGTTCACAGCTGCGTGATGCAACTAAGAGTGCCGTCAGGCAGGTGCTAGCTGCGTGGTGCAGCCCTAATGCGGGTCAGGCTCCTTTGGGCCGGTTTGGTTCAAATTTTGGTTCAAACACTTCTGGTTGATCGTGACGCCTTGTTCCTTGTCCTCATATCATCATTGGGTCAGGTGGGGCATAAAATTACGCGTCAACACAGTCGGGCAGTAAAATGGTTTTTGGAAGCCACGATAAGGAATCGTTTCTCCCGATCTGCAAAAGTGACCATTCAAAGTCAAAAAGTATGGCCGCATCTGTATCTTTCTCCTTCTTCTCCTGGTCCTTCCAGCCAGGTCTTCATCAGTGGGCTCCTATCCTAGCCCAAAAGTCCCTTTATTCACTGGACATTCCCAAGCTTGCAGTGCGGGGTATGTCTTTTCGGACCTTGCCATAACCATTCCCGGCAGGTAGGACATTTTCAGCATCAAAGGCACTATGCAGTTTATTTGCATCGTCCCGAAATCAAAGAGAATTCGAGAGTTTGCAATTTTTTCCTCTATGCACTGTACTGTGTCATATTGAAATCCTGAGAGGGGCAGGTTGGCATTCTCAGGGTTGACCTGAAAGAGAGGCTGGCCCTTTGTCTTCTCCAGTTGGCTCATAAGGTTTTGGATGTCAGAGATTGATGCCATTGATGCAGGTGGGGTTGTTGGAGTTGTAGGTGAAGCTGGTGTAGCTGGTGAAGCTGGTGAAGCTGGTGATGTTGGGGATGGTACCGTAGGTGTGACTAGCATTAATGTTGGCACTTGAACAGTGGGTAAGTATAAGGGTAATTGGATTAGGGTATAGTGGTTCGTGTATCAGGGTAGCTGATGTGAGGTAGATCGACTCTTTGTCCAACTGTGCATGACTAAAAAAAAACAAAAGAATGTTTTGTGTTCTTTTTGTGTTTATTCAATGTTTATGATATGTCGTGAATGCGCACAACAACACGTCATAATCCATTTTAATGAGATGCTTCAAGCATTGGGTACATACAGCCCTAAAGGATAGGTACTATAGGCTATGACACAAATAGAAAATAGGCTTATAAAGGGACCCTTGAACCTTGAGCATGGATATACCTAACCACATGTGAAACAAGGAGTTTCGCGTGGGTCTGACAGTACGCATACTCATGGGCCACCCCCAAAAGGATTAGGGATGGTTTGCGGTAACAGGGAGGACGCTTTGGCTGTCCGTCGACATAATCAAGGAGACTTGCCGATCAGCGCTACTTGCTATCCAGACTCAGAAGTTTGAACAGAACAGAAGAAATTCATTTGAAATTCGTTTTTTATGCAATGGAGAAAAAGATTCTCAATCGTGCAAATAAATCAACAAATTTAAATGTTTTAATTAAATTTTACAATTAAGTCCAAATTTCCTTATCAAGTATTCTTAAAGAAAGAACACTTGATTCGTGTGAGGGTACCTGTACAAAACAAAGCACAATAAAATAATACCCTAAAGAAGGGCAGGTTAGTTGATGCAACAATTGTAGTCCACTTTATGCAAAATGATTACATAGTCCCCAGCAGAGTCGCCAAACTGTGAACCCCTCCCCCAAAAATAGGCATATAATGAATATGACTAAGGGCAGAAATGCACGTGAATGTGTGAGTCGCCACCTTGTTTAATTAACCTAATTACTAGATTAATTATCCCAATGCTTAAGGCATAGTTTGCGAACCCGAGGTGGATCCCGAGACCATGTCATGTTGATGAACTAACCAATGAATGAATGCTTTGCAAGGTAAATGATGTAATTGGACCAATGAAATGTTTAAGTGATTTCGACTTGCCGCTCGGGGTTAAATCCCAAACGTGCCTACGTACTTCCGTTTGAATGGAAGATCAAAGTCGACGTAGTTCGATAGGCCTTTTTTAAAGGGCTTTGAATGGGTATGCTTAATGCATGAGTGTGTGTATGCTTCGTGCATTTTTAGGCATTTTGCCAAAGATTGATTGATTTTCTGTTTTAGGCATTTGTTGCCAAAAGGTGTTGATTGGGCAATTTATTGCCAAAAATTGATGTTTGGGCTTTTTGTCGCCAAAATGGTTGATTGGACAATTTATTGCCAAAAATTGATGTTTGGGCTTTTTGTCGCCAAAATGGGCAATTTATTGCCAAAAATTGATGTTTGGGCTTTTTGTTGCCAAAATGGTTGATTTAGGCAATTTGTTTGCCAGGAGTGTTGATTGCGCGATTGTCGCCAAAATGATTGATTTAAGGCTTTTAGCCAAAAGATTGATTAATTCAAGGCATTTTGCCAAAGCTTCGATTTAAGCGATTTGTCGCTAAAAATGGCTAATCTTATTTATAGGCAATTTGTTTGCCAAAAGTGATCAATTGAATTGCAATATAAGCAATTTATTGCCAAAAAAACGTGGTTAATTAAGGCTATTTAGCCACAATTACTGATTAATTGGACTTAAGCCGGACTGTTCGAAATAAAGGCGATTATACCGTAGTCATTAATTGACCAGATACTTTAGCTAATATTGTCGGATTTAGGCTTTAACACCACGATTATTAATTAACCGGGCATTTTAAGCTTAATAATATTTAATTGAAGCAGTTTATTTGCCAAATTGATGACGTGAATGCATTTATGCAGCAGTTTAATTCAGAATTGGAGTAGAAGAGAATATGCACAAAATGCTGAAATTAAATGGGCAGAGTTTCGTTATTACCTGAGTTAATCGGCGGCCGCTTCTTAGCTTCAGCTTGAAAATTCCAGATTAAGCTCCTCGTTTGGGGAATATTTAATTAAAATTAATTTAATTATGTGACCAAATATCCCAACAGCAGAATAATAAAAGCCTACACTAAATGCAGAAAAGCAGTAAAAGAACAGCAAGGAGCGTAGGGGAGAAGAGAGCGTCCGTCAACACAGACCGAGTGCCTAAAACAGTTGACTCGGGGCTGTATTTATAGGAAACCTGGGCTGGAGGGCGGGCGCCGCCGCCGTGGAGGGCGGTAGCTACCGCCATGGAGGGCGGCTGCTGTCCACTCGCTAGTTTTTCGTTTCAAAGGCTTTTTCGGGAGTTCCGTACCTCCAAAAAATATTCTGGGACCAATTCTGCGATCCTCGTAATTTTCCGGACGTTTCAAGTACCATATTGGCATACTTTCGGTGAACTTTTCCGAATGGCCTCCGGTCCGGCCGGACTGTTTGCAGTCCGGGAAAACAGGCTTTTTGAGCCTCAAAATTTGAGTATTCACAACTTGTCCTTGGTGGAGGATTAGACTGGTCACTGTTAGGAGCATGAACCTCAGTTATGTGCTATACGCCAGTCTTGATCGTTCCATGGCCTACTTCCCAGACCGGATCAACCGTCAGTATGGTGTTGTTCAGCGGGTTCCCAGAGCCCATAACTTCGAAAGTGGTCCCATGACGCAGAGTCTATTGACCAATCTGGCTGATCATTAGCAGAACCGAAGCACCTGGTACATGGGTCAAGGGGTGATGCAGGACACCGTGACACCAGAATATGTTGAGTGGTTTTATTCCCAGTGATGAAATTGGGTCTTGAATGGGTTGGTGTTTGATGATCCAACCACTGGGACGAATGCTGCTGTTGCTTTTCTTTCATTTAGTTTCCTGTATTTTGGGAGCATGAGCTCCCAATCAATGTATCCCCTCTCTTTTTTCAATGAATGATTCTGGTAGTCCTCTCTTTATTGATTCATGCCTTCTGCACTTAGAGACAGCAAAAGACAACAAATCTTTTCTTTCGAAATTATTTGCTGGATTAGCATTTGGGCCTCCTGCCCTTGGATTAAGAAATGAAAGCACATAAAAGTGGATCTTTTGACTAAGAACAGAAACTTACATCTGAAAATAAAAAGATGGGGTGACCATTTTATCACCTGCAATACTAAGAAAGAAATAAAATATGCAACTCCCTTATGTATGCATGAACCTACTAAGTGCTAAGGATTTTATTAATGGTTTTTTCTTTATCGATCCTTCCAGGGAAATCACCGAGAAAATGGCATTTGTTCTCCTGATCACTGTCTAAAAGAATCCAATACTAAGGCAGGACCAACAACCAAGACATCTTCAAAATAAATGAGCAAATTGTGACCAAATAAGCAGAGAGGAAGGTCTTGTAATCATCAATCATACCCCAGAAACAAAAGGGAAGAAAAGTTTGAAACTCAAGCTCTTTATTGATCTTACTTCTTTCAACATTATACAGAAGTAAAGAGAAACTACTTTAATACAATAGTTGTTCATTCTAACTACTCATTCACCTATTCTCCTTTTAGTCAGGTTGATGGAATTGAGCAACCAGTTGCAAGTCTGTCACAAATGCATGGCATAGATTTCACATTTAAACTAAGCACCATGCGTTAATCTCAAAAAATTTTTTATTTATTTATTATATTATTTTTTACTCTAACTTTTGCTTAGGCCGCCCTTTACGGGTTTTCAACCTAGCGAGCTCATTTCTTACCTAGGTCGCCCTTTCGGGTTTTCAACCTAGCCTTCCCTCTTTTTTTTTTTTTTTTTTTTTAATTAACCGAAATCATCATCTCAGACATAGAACCTTTTCATTTGATCTTAATTAACAATCCGATTAAAAGGCTTCCCTTCCGTAGTGACCAATTCAGCGGCACCCTTGGCCAATAGCTTCTGAATTCTGAACGGTCCATGCCAGTTGGGCCTGAATTTCCCTCCAGAATGACTCTAGGATTCGTGGTCTAACAGTCTGACCAACACCAAATCCCCATTTTTCAAAGCCCTTGGGTGTACTCGCTTATTGTAGAAACGAGCAATCCTTCTCTTTCTCATCTGATCCTGGAATCTGGCATTCAATCTTCTGCCATCTAAAAGTGCCAGATCTTCATACCTTTTCTTGACCCACTCTTCTTCGGTCAAACCAGCTTCCATAAGAACACTGAGAGACTTCTTTTCAAGCTCTACTGGTAACACTGCCTCCATCCCATATAAAAGCTCGAAAGGAGAAGCTCCATTTACCGATTTGAAGGTAGTTCGATGCCTCCAGAGTGCAAAAGGAAGTTTCTCAGCCCAGCTTCTATACTTCTCGCACATCTTGGACAAGA
This sequence comes from Jatropha curcas, assembly GCF_041381405.1. Taxonomy (NCBI): domain Eukaryota; kingdom Viridiplantae; phylum Streptophyta; class Magnoliopsida; order Malpighiales; family Euphorbiaceae; genus Jatropha; species Jatropha curcas. The sequence goes on along the minus strand of NC_143152.1, from coordinate 12,519,465 downwards.
TTCTCTTAATCTCCTTATTGGCGGCTTCCACTGCACCATTAGCTTGAGGTCGATAAGGAGAGGAATGGTGATGCTCAACCTTATCTCTGTATAACAACTGGCCGACGTCTGCTTGGAAGTGAGAGCCATTGTCTGTAACTATGTGATGAAGAACACCATAGCGATAGAAAATGTTCTGCTCAATAAATCTAGCCACCTGTTTGGCAGTCAAAGTTTTGTAGGACTGAGCTTCAATCCATTTGGAAAAGTAGTCCACGGCAACCAAAATATATTGATGACCATTCGATGCTGTCGGCGTGATCTTGCCAATGATGTCTATACCCCAAGCTGAAAAAGGCCAAGAAGGAATTGTTGGGTGGAGTTCAATAACAGGCAAGTGATTTTTGTTATCATGGTACTGGTAGGCTTTACAATGATGAACATAATTGACACAGTCACCTTCCATCTGCACCCAAAAGTAGCCTTGCCTCATAATCTTTCTGGCCAAACTCATGCCACTCAAATGAGTACCACAGACTCCCTCATAGATCTTCTTCATTATCTCTTCTCCTTCCTTCTTGCCTACACATCTTAGAAGCATTCCATCCCAAGCCCTCCTATACAGTTCACCATCGGCTAGGACATAATTCAAAGCCATTTTTCGTAAAACTGTGAATACTCAAATTTTGGAGGCTCAAAAAGCCTATTTTCCCGGACTGCGAACAGTCCGGCCGGACCGGAGGACGTTCGGAAAAGTTCACCGAAATATGCCAATATGGTACTTGAAACGTCCGCAAAAATTACGAGGATCGCAGAACTGGTCCCGGAATATTTTTTGGAGGTTGGGAACTCCCGGAAAAGCCTCCGGAACGAAAAGACTAGCAAGTCCGCCGGCGACGGCGGCCGGATGCCGCCCTCCAGTCCGAATTTTTCCTGTAAAAATAGCCCCGGTACTTCGTTTTTACTCACTCAGTCTGTGTTGACGGACGCTCCTTCTCCCCTATGCTCCTTGTGATTCTTTTACTGCTTTTCTGCATTTAGTATATGCTTTTATTACTCTGCTGTTGTGATATTTGGCCACTTAAATTAAATTAAATTAATTAATATTTCCCAAACGAGGAGCTTAATCCGGAGTTTTCAAGCTGAAGCTAAGAAGCGGTCGCCGATTAACTCAGGTAAATAAATGAAACTCTGCTCATTTAATTTTATCATTTCATGCATATTCTTCTTCTACTCCAATTCTGAATTAAACTGTTGCATCAATGCATTCACGTCATCAGTTTGGCAAGTAAACTTGTGAACACCCAAATTTTGAGGCTCAAAAAGCCTGTTTTCTCGGACTGCAAATAGTCCGGCCGGACCGAAGGCCATCTTGGAAGTTTACCGAAAGTATGCCAATATGGTACTTGAAATGTCCGGACAATTATGAGGATCACAGAACTGGTCCCAGAATATTTTTTGGAGGTCCGGAACTCCCAAAAAACCCCCCGGAGCGTTAAAGTAGCAAAACCACCAGGCACGGCGGTCCAGCCGCCGAGCTCAGGCAGCCTAGCCGCCGGCCACCGGCGGCCTGAGCCACCGAGAACCGGCAGCCGGGCCGCCGAAACAGTCCTTTTTTTTGTTATAAATAGTGGCCCCGGGTCTTCTGTTTTCCTCACTCAGTCTGTGTTGACGGACGCTCCTTCTCCCCTACGCTCTTTGCGATTCTTTACTGCTTTCTTGCATTTTAATTTAGTTTTATTCGCTTTCTTATTTTGTTATTTGGTCACTAAAATTAAATTAATTAATATTCCCCTTAACGAGGAGCTTAACCTGGAGTTAAGAAGCGGCCGACGATTAAATCAGGTACATGAACTAAACTCTGCCTATTTAATTTTAGCATGTCATACATTCTTCTCTTCTACTCCTAATAATTCTATAACTGCATAGAAGCATTCACGTCAATCATTAGGCAAATAAATTGCCTCAAGTAATTAAATTTAGGCTAAACGCCCGGTTAACCAATAATCGTGGTGTTAAACTTAAATCCGACAATATTGGCTAAAAGCCTAGTTAATCAATAACTATGGTGAAATTGCCTTTATTTCGAACATATTCGGCTTAAGTCCAATTAATCAATAATTGCGGCTAAAAAGCTTTAATTAAAAACGTTTTCTTGGCAATAAATTGCCTACATTATAAATCAATTAATCACTTCTGGCAAACAAATTGTCTATAAGTGAGATTGATCCTTTTTTAGCGACAAATCGCTTAAATCACAAATTTTGGCTAAAAGCCTTCAATTAATCACTTTTGGCAAATAAAATGGCCTTAAATCAACCAGTTTTGGCGACAATCGCCCAATCATCAATTTTTTGGCAATAAATTGCCTAAATCAATGTTTTGGCTTTAAAGCCTTCAAATAAATCAAATTTTGGCGACAATTGCCTAATTCACATCAATTTCTGACAACGATTGCTTAAATTAAATCTTTTTGGCTAAAAGCCATTAAAACCAACATCTTTGGCATCAAATGCCTAAAAAAATCAATCAATCTTTCGCAAAATGCCTAAACAAAATGCACAAAGCATACACACACTCATGCACAAAGCATACACACACTCATGCATAAAGCATACCCATTCAAAGCCCTCTAAAAGAGGCCTATCGAACTACGTTGACTTTGATCTTCCATTCAAACGGAAGTATGTAGGCACGTTCGGGATTTAAATCCGGGCGGCAAGTCGAAATCACATAAACATTTTCATTTGGTCCAATTACCTTGCAAAGCATTCATTCATTCAGGTTAGTTCATCAGCATGACATAGTCTCGGGATCCACCTCGGGTTCGTAGACCATGCCTTAAACATTGGGCTAATTAATCTAGTAATTAGGTTAATTAAAATCGGAGTCACTTAGGGTTTTTTCCTAGTTTACCCTAAAACAATTAAACAAGGTGGCGACTCATACACTCACGTGCATTTCTATCCTTTGTCATATGCATTCACATGCCATGATGTTTGGGGAGGGGTTCACAATTTGGCGACTCTGCTGGGGACTCATATTGTAATTATTTTGCATAAGTGGACTACAATTGCTGCATAAACTAACCTGCCCTTCTTTAGGGTATTATTTACTATGCTTTGTTTTGCAGGGTACCCCAATAAAAAAAAAATCCAGTATTCTTTCTTTAAGAATATGGGATAAGGAGAATTTGAACTTGATTGTACAACAAAATTAAAATATTTTGAATTTGTTGATCTATTTGCACGATTGAGAATCTTTTTCTCCATTGCATAAAAAATGAATTTCAAATGAATTTCTTCTCTCTATGTTCAAACTTCTGAGTCTGGATAGCAAGTAGCGCTGATCGGCAGGTCTCATTGATTATGTCGACGGACAGCCAAAGCGTCCTCCCTGTTACCGCAAACCGTTCCTAATCCTTTTGGGGGTGGCCCATGGGTATGCGTACCGTTGGACCCACGCGAAACTCTTTGTTTCACATGTGGTTAGGTATATCCATACTCAAGGTTCAAGGGTCCCTTATAAGCCGATTCTCTATTTGAGTCATAGCCTATAGAACCTATCCTTTAGGACTGTATGCACCCAATGATGTGAATCATATTCATTAAACAGATTATGACGTGTTGTTATGCGCATTCACGACATATCATAAACATGGGGTAAACACAAAGAGAGCATGAAACACTCTTCTCATCCATGCACAGTCGGACAAAAGGGTCGATCTACATCAGTTACCTTGACACACCAACCACTGTACCTAATCCAGCTACCCTTATCCTTACAGTGCCCACGATCCAAGTGCCCACATCTGTGCCAGCTACACCTACAGTACTATCACCAGCTTCACCAGCTACACCAGTTTCACCTACAAATTCAATAGCTTTACCTACACCAATGGCATCGCTTGCTGATATCCAAACCCTCATTGAACAAATGGAGGCCAGAATGGAGGCCAGAATGGAGACCAGAATGAATGAGGCCCTGGCCGCCCAAAGGGCCGCCCTGGTAGCTGAATTGGGTAATGGGAATGGTAATGGAAATTCGGCCGGGGGAGGTGGACCTGCTGCCTCTAATCAGGGTCCTGCTGCTGAACCAACAAACCCCACCCTAAACCTGGATGATGTGCCATCCAAAACTGCTTTTGAGCTAGAAGCTCAGAGAGTGAGAGAGAAGCTAGAACTCCTGGAAAGATCTATCACTGCTCTCAAGACCCACAAAGAAGTAGTGGACATGGACTCCTTGTCCTTGTTCCCCGAGGCAAGACTGCCAACCAAGTTCAAGATGCCCAACATGGACAAATTTGATGGAACTACTTGTCCTAAAACTCACTTGAAGATGTATGTGGGTGCTCTTAACCCGTTTGGTTTGAGCAGCGAGCTCCTTGCTCAGTTGTTCCAACAATCTCTCACCGGTCCTGCTTTGAGATGGTTTGTTAGCCTGGACCGCTCTAAGATGAAAACATGGGAAGACATCTGTAATGCCTTCAATTCACAGTACCACTATAACATGGAGGTGGATGTCACTCGAAGAGAACTAGAAACCACCAAGCAAAAAAGCAATGAACCCTTTTCCTCGTTCCTTACGAGGTGGAGAGCCAAGGCCGCCCAGATGATTAACCGGCCCTCTGAGCAAGAGCAGGTAGACATAATAATCAAGAACCTACAACCTGTCTACCAACAGCAGTTGCGGACCCAGTATCTACCAACATTCCAGTCGCTCATTGCCACCGCTACGAAGGTAGAGGATCTGATTCAAATGGGGCAACTGAAAGAAGACTCAGGGACCTCAAAGTACAAGAAACCTAGCCAAGCTAGCAAAGTCCATGAAGTGGCTAGCATCACCCCCACGAATCCTTTACGTGTGGGAAACATGAGGAATAACAATCAATCATCGAGAAGGACATACACTGATCTTGGAATGCCAATCCTTGTGGTATTCCGAGAGGCTGTCAAAGCCAACTACATCAAGCCTTTGGAAGCAAGGTCACCACCAAATCCATTACCAAGGAATTACAGGGCTGATGAATACTGTGAGTATCATCAGGGGCATGGGCACAAGACTGAAGCGTGCTGGACGCTTAAGAACCGAATCCAGGACCTAGTGGATAACGGTTCAATTATTCCGAGAAGTAAGCCAAACATTAATACCAACCCCTTACCAAATCACGGGGTAAATGCTATTATGGCTGACCAGGAACTGGTCGATCCTTTCGAACTGTTCCTTGAGATGAATAACATCTATGTCCTGGATCTGAATGACCTAACCGAAGAACTTGATGCTATAACCAGGAGCGGGAGACAATATGAGCCACTAGTCTTGGATGAAATCCCAAACAAGCCCTACCAGAGGGCAGAGGAGCTAAAGGAAGACCCGGTACTTGCACAGCTAAAAAAGACACAAGCTAGGGTATCAATCTGGGAACTTCTAGCATCATCCTTTCCTCATCGCCAAGCTCTTTGCAAGGCTTTGAGTCAACTTCAGACATCAGTGGAGGTTAGCCCCGAAGTGCTAGTATCCACCCTTACCCAATCATCTAAGATGCAGAGCATCGGGTTTTCTGATGACGATTTACCCAGGGAGGGAGGCAGCCATAATAACGCCCTGTATGTCACTGTCCAGACTAGAGACAAAACTGTGCCCATGGTTCTCATTGATAATGGGTCAGCACTAAACGTCTGCCCACTAAGGGTAGCCAGCCGTCTGGGGTTAGAGGAAACAGATTTCACTCCATCGGACCAAATAGTGAAAGCTTATGACAGTACCCGGAGGGAAGTGTTGGGGGTTGCTACACTGAAGTTAACAGTTGGGCCGGCTGGGATGGAAGTCCCATTCCAGGTAATTGATGTACTGACTAGCTTCAATCTGCTTCTGGGCCGACCTTGGATACATCACACTAAGGCAGTACCCTCATCCTTGCACCAAAAGGTCAAGTTTCCCTATGAGGACAAGGTTATCACCATTCAGGGGGATGACTACAGCCAGCTGAAAAAGCCAAAGGGCCAGCCTCTCTTTGAGGTCAACCCTGAAACTGCCAACCTACCCCTCTCGGGATTTCAATATGACACTGTGCAGTTTATAGAGGGAAAGACTGCAAGCTCTCGAATTCTCTTTGATTTCGGGACGGTGCAAATAAACTGCATAGTGCCTCTGATGCTGAAAATGTCCTATCTGCCAGGAATGATTATGGCAAGATCCGAAAAAACATACCCCGCACTGCAAGCCTGGGAGTGTCCGGTGAATGAGGGGACCTATGGACTAGGCTACGAGCCTACTGACGAAGACCGGGCTGAAAGAGGTAGAAGGAGAAGGAAGGACAGTATACAGATGCGGCCTTACCTTTTGACTCTAAATGGTTACTTCTGCAAACTGGGAGAAACGATTCCTTATCGTGGCTTCCAAGAACCATTCCGCTTCCCGGCTGCTAAGAAAATGCTACCTCGGTTAGAGATATTTTTGGATGTCTGGGGCAACAAGCCCGAAACCATAGCTAAACTGGAGGCGGAAGACTTCATGCAGCCTAGTCTCTTTGACGAGGTTGCGGTTATCACCGGAAGTGACGAGAATCGAGACTTGCTCAACCTAATCAAGCCAAGCGGAGGACCTCTCACCAACTAGTACGCCGAGGAGGATCGCACTGCTGATAGACCCCCTCCCGAGTCAAACCAAGAGTCAAAATCTGTAACAAAGTCCTGTACTGAATTCGAGTCTGACCCCGAGTCTGAAACCGAGTCAGAGTCCAGTTCCAGTTCTGAGTCGTCTGTGTCGGATCTAGAGGATCCAGATTTCAAATTTGATGTAACTTTTGAAGACGATTCTGTCAAATCAATAAAGGCTTGCAAATTCTTGACTACCCTGCGTGTCTATCTTTCCAAGCATTTCCAAGCAAAAATAATCAAATAAATGAAATAAAAAATGAAAAGGAAAAAATAATAATTGGCAAAGAAGAAAATGAACATACATACATTGCATCTGATTGTATGAACAGGGATCAGGTCAGTAAATGTTTGAAGAAGTTTGCCGATTGTTTCATGTGGAAGGCCAGTGACATCACGGGAATCGACCCAGCAATAGTGGTGCACAAGATTCCGGTATACCCTGAGGCTAAGCCAGTAAAACAGAAGCTTAGAAGACTGAAGACAGAATGGTCTTTGAAAATCAAGGAGGAAGTTGCCAAGCAACTGGAGAACAAGTTCATAGAACCCATTGCTTACCCGACATGGTTAGCAAACATTGTACCGGTTCCTAAGAAGGATGGAAAAGTCAGAATGTGTGTGGATTACCAGGATCTGAATAAAGCATGTCCGAAGGATGACTTCCCCCTGCCGCATATTGACTTGCTGGTTGACCGAATGGCTGGACACGAGATGGTCTCCTTGACCGATCTTGCTGTCGGATACAATCAAATAATGATGCATTTGCCAGACAAGGAGAAAACGGCATTCATCACAGAGTGGGGAACCTACTACTATAGGGTCATGCCTTCTGGGCTCAAAAATGTCGGGGCAACCTTGTGAACCCCTCCCCAAAATGCCATAGGCATGTGAATGCATGTGACTAAAGGAAGAAATGCACGTGAATGTATGAGTCGCCACCTTGTTTAATTGTTTTAGGGTAAACTAGGAAAAACCCTAAGTGACTCCAATTTTAATTAACCTAGTTACTAGATTAATTAGCCCAATGTCTAAGGCATGGTCTTCGAACCCGAGGTGGATCCCGAGACTATGTCATGCTGATGAAACTAACCTAAGAATGAATGTTTATGTGATTCGACTTGCCGCCCGGGGTTAGATCCCGAACGTGCCTACGTACTTCCGTTTGAATGGAAGATCAAAGTCAACGTAGTTCGATAGGCCTCTTTTAGAGGGCTTTGAATGGGATGCTTTATGCATGAGTGTGTGTATGCTTTGTGCATTTTGTTTAGGCATTTTGCCAAAGAATTGATTGTTTTAGGCATTTGTTGCCAAAATGTTGATTGGGCAATTTTATTGCCAAAAATTGACTGATTTAAGGCTTTTAGCCAAAAAGATTGATTTAGGCAATTTGATTGCCAAAATGATTGATTTTAGGCGCTTGTCGCCAAAATGATTGATTTTAAGGCTTTTAGCCAAAAGATTGGTTAGGCGATTTGTCGCCAAAATGATTAAGGCATTTGTGCCAAAGGTGTTTTGTTGGGCGATTGTCACCAAAATGATTAAGGCAATTTTATTGCCAAAATTGATGATTTGAGGCTTTTAGCCAAAAAGTTTGATTTAGGCAATTTGTTTGCTAAAAGTTGATTGGGCGTTTGACGCCAAAAATTGATTTAAGGCTTTTAGCCGAAAAGAGTTGATTTAGGCAATTGTTGCCAAAAAGTTGATTGGGCGATTGTCGCCAGAATTGATTGATTTAAGGCAATTGTGCCAAAATGAATTGATTTAAGGCTTTAAAGCCAAAAGATTGATTAGTTTTAAGGCATTTTGCCAAAGCTTTGATTCAAGCGATTTGTCGCTATGAAAAAAGAATTAATTCTCACTTGTAGGCAATTTGTTTGCCAAAAGCGATTATTAAAGGCTTTTAGCCAAAATATTGCTTTAAGCGACTTGAAAACTGATTAATTCTCACTTGTAGGCAATTTGTTTGCCTAAAGTGATTAATTAAATTGAAATATAGGCAATTTATTACCATAATAAAAAAAGTGTTTAATTAGGGCCTTTTAGTCACAATTATTGATTAATTAGACTTAAGCCAAAAACTGTTCGAAATAAAGGCAATTTCACCATAGTTATTGATTAACTAGGCTTTTAGCCAGTATTGTCGGATTTAGGCTTAAATAGCACGATTATTAATTAACCGGGCATTTAGCTTAAATTTATTTAATTGAGGCAATTTATTTGCCTAATTAATGGTATGAATGCATTTATGCAGTTATAGAATTTAAGAGGAGTAGAAAAGAAGCATGCATGAAATGCTAAAATTAAAAAAGACAGAGTTTAGTTTTGTGTACCTGATTTAGTCGACGGCCACTTCTTAACTCCAGGTTAAGCTCCTCGTTAAGGGAAATTAATTAATTTAATTTTAATGACCACTTAACAAAGAAAGAAAAGCAATAAAAGCTAAATTAAAATGCAAAAAAGCAGTAAAGAATCGCAAGGAGCGAGAGGGAGAAGGAGCGTCCGTCAACACAGACTGAGTGTGGAAAAAAGGAGGCCCGAGGCCTGTATTTATAGGCGCAAAACGGACTGTTTTCGGTGGCCGGGTCGCCGGCCCGGCGGCCATCCCGGCGGCCGGGCCGCCGGATGGACCGCCGGCTCGGCGGCTGGATCGGCGGCCCTCCCGGCGGCCGGATCGGCGGCCCTCCCGGCGGTCGGGCCGCCGGGTCTCGGCGGCCCTTCCGGCGGCCGGGCCGCCGGCTGGGCCGCCGGATCGGCGGCCCTCCCGGCGGCCGGGCCGCCGGGTCTCGGCGGCCCGCCCGGCAGCCGGGCCGCCGGGATGGGCCGCCGGCTCGGCGGCTGGCTCCGGTGGCTGAGCCACCGGGGCAGGCAAGTTTACTCCGGGGGCTTTTCCGGGAGTTCCAGACCTCCAAAAAATATTCCGGGACCTGTTCCGCGATCCTCGCGAGATTCCGGACGTTTTAAGTACCATATTGGCATACTTCCAATAAATGTCCAAAATGGCCTCCGGTCTGGCCGGACTGTTTGCAGTCCGGCACTGACACTGTGGTGAAGTCAAAGTTACTGTAGAAAATTCAAATTTACTGTAGCAAATGTCAAAATTTGAGTATTCACAGTTGCCCCCCACTGGCTATCATAAAAACGATTTATGAGAGTGAGTGGTTGTTTGAAGGAGCAAATTTTGAGGATGTGCAGAGAAGGAAACCTTGCCGTCTCAAATGAAATGATCGATTTGGCCTCTTGGAGGGCTTGAAAAGAGATTTTTGCCTCTTAAAGGGCTTGAAAAGATGTTTTGCCTCTTAGAGGGCTTAACAAGAGAGTTTGCCTCTTAGAGGGCTTGAAAAGAGATTTTGCCTCTTAGAGGGCTTGAAAAGATGTTTTGCCTCTTAGAGGGCTTGAAAAGATGTTTTGCCTCTTAGAGGGCTTGAAAAGAGATTTTGCCTCTTAGAGGGCTTGAAAATAGATTCTGCCTCTTAGAGGGCTTGAAAAGAGATTTTACCTCTTAGAGGACTTGAAAAGAGATTTTGCCTCTTAGAGGGCTTGAAAAGATGTTTTGCCTCTTAATGAGGGCTTGAAAAGATGTTTTGCCTCTTAATGAGGGCTTGAAAAGAGATCTTGCCTCTTAATGAGGGCTTGACAAGAGATCTTGCCTCTTAATGAGGGCTTAAAAAGAGATCTTGCCTCTTAGAGGGCTTGAAAAGAGATTTTGCCTCTTAGAGGACTTGAAAAGATGTTTTGCCTCTTAATGAGGACTTGAAAAGATGTTTTGCCTCTTAATGAGGGCTTGAAAAGATGTTTTGCCTCTTAATGAGGGCTTGAAAAGATATTTTGCCTCTTAATGAGGGCTTGAAAAGATGTTTTGCCTCTTAATGAGGGCTAGAAAAGATGTTTGGCCTCTTAGAGGACTTGAAAAGATGTTTTGCCTCTTAATGAGGGCTTGAAAAGAGATTTGCTTTATTTTTACTTTTCTCATTGAGAACCAAGGGTCCACCTAAAGTCGAAATGATCAAATGGCTTGGTTTTGGATGAAAAAGGGTTGGTTATTGGTTAGGGTTTCACCCTAGGTTTTATGTAAGAAAGTTAACCATTAACCGGGTTCTACCCTGGGTTTGGGTAAAAGAGATTGACGATGGTTGGGTTCCACCCTGGGTTGTGTATGTTTTTTTTTTATAACACTTGCCCCTGAATTCGACTTGGAGGATTTTGCCCCCTGCTTGAGGGAATTGATGCCTTTATTAGCTGAAACAGAATTTCTTCTTAATGAAAGACTAAAATTCTGTGATTACTTCTGTGATGGGAGAATGGTGAAGGTTCTTATCACTTCTTGCCCCCAGAATGGTGCTGACCATGGAATACTTCAAAACATTGGTGTTGTATTTGTCCTTTCGATCGAGGAATCAAAGAGAACAAGGTTACTTATATGACTCGAGGAAACGGACAATGTGGATGACATCGCTCGTCTGAAAGGATCGAAGAAACGATGGTCCGAGTGGAAACGAGGTATTAAAGAATTACCTCTCAATGATTATGTTTGACACTTTTTTAGAGATTGTTTTGACATTTTTCTCTCTCCCTCTTTCTTCGAGGAATGACTCAAAGAGTGACGCTTTCAAAACGAACTTTTGAGAATGACTCGATTTTTGTGGCCCGTTGTGGAATGACCACTGATGACGGAGACTTGATTTTAGAGACTCATATTTTTCTTGTAGTGAATTGTGACTCGAAGGAACTGGGTGATTCCTGAAAAAAATGATTTATATACTCCCGAGAAGACCTTTGAAAGCACTTTTTTTTCTTTTTGCCTTAACTTTTGCCTAGTAGCCGCCCTTTCGGGTTTTTGACTCTAGCAGGCTCTTTGCCCTAACTTTTGCCTAGACCGCCCTTTCGGGTTTTCAGTCTAGCGGGCTCAATTCTTGCCTGAAGCCGCCCTTTCGGGTTTTCAACTCCAGCTTTTTATTTTTCTTTTCTTCCCTTTTTTTTATTTTTTATTTTTATTTTTTTGTATTGGCAAAGAGAAAATGCTATTTATGATGCAAACTTATGTTTGTGACCGCACCTTTGTGGTTGCCTACGTATCTCCAAGAACTCTTCGGGGGATGGGGAGAATCAGGTCTTTCGTAGTTCCTTCCAGGATGCGAACTTCGTGCTCGGCTGGTGCGGAATTCATCTCCGACTTGATGTTAGTGCGGAATTCCTTTCCGGCTTGGTGCGGAATTTATTTCCGACTTGCTGTTGGGGGAAAATTCAATTTTGCCTTAATGCTGATTGTGGAATTCATTTCCGATTTGATTTCTTCGCGGGATTTCTTCCCGGCTTGATGTCTTTGGGGGATTCCTTCCCGATCGTATGTCTTTGCGGGATTCCTTCCCGACTTGATGTTGATGCAGAATTCATTTCTGACTTGATTTCTTCGCGGGATTCCTTCCCGGCTTGATGTCTTTGCGGGATTCCTTCCCGACTCGATGTTAATGCAGAATTCATTTCTGACTTAAGTTCTTCGCAGGATTCCTTCCCGGCTTGATGTCTTTACGGGATTCATTCCCGACTGGATGTCTCTATGGGATTCATTCCCGATTTTGATGATGTTGAATCAACTTATTGACCCGAGCTCGTATGATAGTGATGACCCTAAGCGGATCTGACTTTGTTGTTGTAGTGGTCTTACCACTGGTTGACTGAAATATGACTTGTATTCATCACAAAGAGTTTTGAATACCCACATTGTGGTGGTAACTTGAGTGGCTTGAGTGTTGAAGAAGCTTTTATGCTTTGAGTTTGTGGCTTCGCCATGTTTGAATTCTTGAGGTTAATTTGATTCCTTTTCTTGAACTTTATCTTCCTCTGAATTTGAAACTTATTTCCTCAATGGTTCTCCTCTCCATAAGGAATTTTGAGGAGACTCTTCCTTTTCCTTGCTTTGAGAAATGATCCTTGTTTATAAGGACACTTGTACTTGTGCCATGCTTGGCGCTTGATTTTCAAGGTGTTTGTTGTCATCCAATTCGTGAAAATGACTGCTTCTTTTAACTTGCTTTTTCAAAGTGTGAGTAGCCGCTTGGTCTTTGTCCTTATGGCTGAAATGATTTGTCATCTACCCTTGATGGGCTTGAATTTAACGGAGAGCTTGCAATTGACCCATTTTTGACAACTAGATTTCCTGTAGCTTTGTCCTTGATTTCTTTCTTTTACGCAGAAGTTCCTTTTGACTCCTTTTGACCAAGGGTTCCTTTTGTCCCGTTTTTTTTCTCTTGCTCACTTAGAAGCAGCCTCTCCATAAAGAATTTCGAGGCAACTTGATTCTGAGATGACTTGAGTAGTGTATGGACAGCATTGCGACTTCGTGCAGACCCAATCCAATTCCAAACATAACTTCTTTATTCTGTCGCTTTTAAGCTCAAAATTCAGACACCTCTCTGTCAGAGCATCTTCCATTCCTGGGTTTTCGGAGAAACCATTCTGGCCCTAACCCCTTCAATCGGCTTTGCCTCGGTACTGTTTGAAGTCTTGCGTACCCTTTGCTGGATCCTTTCCATGATTACCCTTCAAAACTTCCCCTTTGATGGTGTTTCTTAGGATTCCCCCAGCTTTGATTGATGCAGAGCAAATGCATGCATTTTTCTTTGCCAATTTTTATTATCTTTTTTTTTGTCATCATTTTTTTTTTTTAATTTTTTATTATTATTTTTTTCGATTTTTTTTTTTGCTTTCACAAGAAAGAATATGGAAAGAGTATGGAAGGAGTATAAACATGATTGGAACGTAAACTGATCCCTTTTTATTGATAAGACAAAATTTGTGTACAAAAGACACTTAGATTTACAAATTTGAATTGAATGAAAACTTGAATGGAAATGAAAATGAAAAGAAAAAGAACTAGACCCTAAAAGATAGACTCTAGGTGGACTGTGATGGACTAGGATTGAATTGACTGTAGTGACTTCGTTCTTCTCGATGCTTCAATCGATCAGACATGTGGTCGTTGGTTTTGAACAATTCCTTTGTTCTTTTGGAGGTTTGATATCAATCTTCTCAGATACAAACTTCATTCATTTCTAAGAAAAGTTCGAAAGGATCGAACGATTCTTGTTCAGCAAAATTTTTTTTGCATTAATCCCCTGGTTAGGCAAGGGATTGGTTAATGTTCAGCTTGCTCTTGGGGATGATGGACCCATTGTCAACCAGGTCTTGTAGACGATTTTTCAAAGTCCAGCATGATTCGGTCTTATGCCCATGTCCTTGATGGTACTCACAGTATTCATTGGCTTTGAAATTCCGGGGCAGGGGGTTTGGTAATGGCCTTGCTTCTAAGGGCTTCAGTAAATTTGATTTCACTGCTTCTCGGAACACCAAAAGGATTGGCATGCCGAGATCAGTATATTGCCTCCTTGGCTGATTGTTTCCCAAATTCCCAACACGTAAAGGATTCGTGGGGATTATACTGGCTATTTCATTTGTCTCACTGGACCCAGCATGATTCTGCTTCTTGTATGAGTCTTCTTTGAGTTGACCCAACTGGATTAAGTCTTCCACCTTAGTTGCAGTCACAATAAGCGATTGGAACGTAGGCAAGTACTGTGTTTGAAGCTGTGACTGGTAGACTGGCAGTAAATTCTTGATTATTATGTCAACTTGTTCCTGTTCAGAGGGTCGGTTGATCATTTGAGCGGCTTTGGCTCTCCACCTCGAAAGGAACGAGGAGAAAGGCTCATTGTTCTTTTGTTTAGTGGTTTCTAGCTCCCTCCGGGTAACATCCACTTCAATATTATAATGGTACTGCGTGTTGAAAGCATTGCATATGTCCTCCCAATTCTTCATTTTGGAACGATCCAAGCTAACAAACCATCTTAATGCAGCACCAGTCAAAGATTGCTGAAACAACTGAGCAAGGAGCTCGCTGTTCAGGCCAAACGGGTTTAGGGCACCTACATACATTTTCAGATGAGTTTTGGGACAAGTGGTTCCATCAAACTTGTCCATGTTAGGCATCTTGAATTTTGTAGGTAATCTTGCTTCGGGGAACAAGGACAAGGAGTCCATGTCCACCACTTCCTTGTGGGTTTTGAGAGCAGTGATAGATCTTTCCAACAATTCCAGCTTCTCTCTCATTTTCTGAGCTTCCAGCTCAGAAGCAGTTCTGGAGGGCATGTCATCCAGGTTAAGGGCAGGGTTTGTCGGTTCAGCAGCAGGACCCTGATTAGAGGTAGTAGGTCCGCTTCCCCCGGCCGAAGCCCCATTTCCATTACCATTACCTAGTTCAGCTATCAGGGCAGTCCTTTGGGCAGCCAATGCCTCATTCATTCTGGCCTCCATCCTGGCCTCCAGTTGTTCAATGAGATTTTGGATGTCAGTGAGTGATGCCATTGGTGCAGGTAGGGTTGTAGGAGTTGTAGGTAAAACTGGTGCAGCTGGTGAAGCTGGTGAAGCTGGTGAGGTCGGTGATAGTACTGTAGACGTGACTGGTACTTGAACGGGGGTTACCTGTGAAAGGACATAGTCAAAACGATTAGACTAATCCTATATAAGGTATTTTCATAGGGTATGTGAGATAGTGTGAGGTGGGGTAATGTATGGGTAAGGTATTTGGACTTGACCCTTATGATGTGGGGTGGTATGACCAAACAATGTTGGGTGGTGTTGATATAGGGAAGAATGACTTGACCCTGTGAGATGGGACGGTCTGACCCTATGTGGTAGGGTAGGTAATGTTGGTATGCTAGGACACCTCGACTTTTCGAATGGCCCTAAGTTCTCAAAGAAAAATTTTTTCTTGGGCCTTAGGGGCCAAAATGTAATTTTTCAGGTCTCAGGGCCCAAAAATGTGATTTTCCAGCTTTTGAAATTAAATGTTCTTTTTTTAATGAGATGATATGTCATGAATGCGCACAACATCACGTCATACTTTGTTTAATGATATGATTCGTATCATTGGGTGCATACAGTCCTAAAGGATAGGTTCTATAGGCTATGACACAAATAGAGAATTGGCTTATAAGGGGACCCTTGAACCTTGAGTAAGGATATACCTAACCACATGTGAAACAAAGAGTTTCGCGTGGGTCCAACGGTACGCATACTCATGGGCCACCCCCAAAAGGATTAGGGATGGTTTGCGGTAACAGGGAGGACGCTTTGGCTGTCCGTCGACATAATCAAAGAGACCTGCCGATCAGCGCTACTTGCTATCCAGACTCAGAAGTTTGAACAGAAAGAGAAGAAATTCATTTGAAATTCATTTTTTATGCAATGGAGAAAAGGATTCTCGATCGTGCAAATAAATTAACAAATTTAAATGTCTTAATCAAATTTGTCACTTAAGTTTAAATTTCCTCTCATCGAGTATTCTTAAAGAAAGAACACTCGATTTATGTCAAGGTACCCTGCAAAACAAAGCATAGTAAAGTAATGCCCTAAAGAAGGGCAGGTTAGTTTATTCAACACTTGTAGTCCACTATTATGCAAAAAGATTACATAGCATCCCCAGCAGAGTCGCCAAACTGTGAACCCCTCCCCAAAATGCCATAGGCATGTGAATGCATGTGACTAAAGGAAGAAATGCACGTGAATGTATGAGTCGCCACCTTGTTTAATTGTTTTAGGGTAAACTAGGAAAAACCCTAAGTGACTCCAATTTTAATTAACCTAGTTACTAGATTAATTAGCCCAATGTCTAAGGCATGGTCTTCGAACCCGAGGTGGATCCCGAGACTATGTCATGCTGATGAAACTAACCTAAGAATGAATGTTTATGTGATTCGACTTGCCGCCCGGGGTTAGATCCCGAACGTGCCTACGTACTTCCGTTTGAATGGAAGATCAAAGTCAACGTAGTTCGATAGGCCTCTTTTAGAGGGCTTTGAATGGGATGCTTTATGCATGAGTGTGTGTATGCTTTGTGCATTTTGTTTAGGCATTTTGCCAAAGAATTGATTGTTTTAGGCATTTGTTGCCAAAATGTTGATTGGGCAATTTTATTGCCAAAAATTGACTGATTTAAGGCTTTTAGCCAAAAAGATTGATTTAGGCAATTTGATTGCCAAAATGATTGATTTTAGGCGCTTGTCGCCAAAATGATTGATTTTAAGGCTTTTAGCCAAAAGATTGGTTAGGCGATTTGTCGCCAAAATGATTAAGGCATTTGTGCCAAAGGTGTTTTGTTGGGCGATTGTCACCAAAATGATTAAGGCAATTTTATTGCCAAAATTGATGATTTGAGGCTTTTAGCCAAAAAGTTTGATTTAGGCAATTTGTTTGCTAAAAGTTGATTGGGCGTTTGACGCCAAAAATTGATTTAAGGCTTTTAGCCGAAAAGAGTTGATTTAGGCAATTGTTGCCAAAAAGTTGATTGGGCGATTGTCGCCAGAATTGATTGATTTAAGGCAATTGTGCCAAAATGAATTGATTTAAGGCTTTAAAGCCAAAAGA
Source organism: Jatropha curcas (assembly GCF_041381405.1). Lineage (NCBI taxonomy): Eukaryota > Viridiplantae > Streptophyta > Magnoliopsida > Malpighiales > Euphorbiaceae > Jatropha > Jatropha curcas. Next base: position 12,502,411 of record NC_143152.1, on the reverse strand, counting down.
TTGATTAGTTTTAAGGCATTTTGCCAAAGCTTTGATTCAAGCGATTTGTCGCTATGAAAAAAGAATTAATTCTCACTTGTAGGCAATTTGTTTGCCAAAAGCGATTATTAAAGGCTTTTAGCCAAAATATTGCTTTAAGCGACTTGAAAACTGATTAATTCTCACTTGTAGGCAATTTGTTTGCCTAAAGTGATTAATTAAATTGAAATATAGGCAATTTATTACCATAATAAAAAAAGTGTTTAATTAGGGCCTTTTAGTCACAATTATTGATTAATTAGACTTAAGCCAAAAACTGTTCGAAATAAAGGCAATTTCACCATAGTTATTGATTAACTAGGCTTTTAGCCAGTATTGTCGGATTTAGGCTTAAATAGCACGATTATTAATTAACCGGGCATTTAGCTTAAATTTATTTAATTGAGGCAATTTATTTGCCTAATTAATGGTATGAATGCATTTATGCAGTTATAGAATTTAAGAGGAGTAGAAAAGAAGCATGCATGAAATGCTAAAATTAAAAAAGACAGAGTTTAGTTTTGTGTACCTGATTTAGTCGACGGCCACTTCTTAACTCCAGGTTAAGCTCCTCGTTAAGGGAAATTAATTAATTTAATTTTAATGACCACTTAACAAAGAAAGAAAAGCAATAAAAGCTAAATTAAAATGCAAAAAAGCAGTAAAGAATCGCAAGGAGCGAGAGGGAGAAGGAGCGTCCGTCAACACAGACTGAGTGTGGAAAAAAGGAGGCCCGAGGCCTGTATTTATAGGCGCAAAACGGACTGTTTTCGGTGGCCGGGTCGCCGGGCCGCCGGATGGACCGCCGGCTCGGCGGCTGGATCGGCGGCCCTCCCGGCGGCCGGATCGGCGGCCCTCCCGGCAGTCGGGCCGCCGGGTCTCGGCGGCCCTTCCGGCGGCCCTCCCGGCGGCCGGGCCGCCGGGTCTCGGCGGCCGGGCCGCCGGGTCTCGGCGGCCCGCCCAGCAGCCGGGCCGCCGGGATGGGCCGCCGGGTCGGTGGCCTTCCCGGCGGCTGGGCCGCCGGGATGGGCCGCCGGCTCGGCGGCTGGCTCCGGTGGCTGAGCCACCGGGGCAGGCAAGTTTACTCCGGGGGCTTTTCCGGGAGTTCCAGACCTCCAAAAAATATTCCGGGACCTGTTCCGCGATCCTCGCGACATTCCGGACGTTTTAAGTACCATATTGGCATACTTCCAGTAAATGTCCAAAATGGCCTCCGGTCTGGCCGGACTGTTTGCAGTCCGGCACTGACACTGTGGTGAAGTCAAAGTTACTGTAGAAAATTCAAATTTACTGTAGCAAATGTCAAAATTTGAGTATTCACAAACCTATCAAAGAATGGCGACAACCATCTTCCATGACATGATTCACAAAGAAGTCGAAGTGTATGTGGACGACATGGTTATCAAATCAAAAACAGCTGAAGAACATACAACAGCACTTGAGAAGTTCTTCCTTAGACTTCGAAAGTACAACTTAAAGCTCAACCCGGCAAAATGTCTATTTGGAGCTACATCCGGAGTATTTCTGGGGCACATGGTCAGTCGGAAGGGCATAGAGATTGACCCTTCAAAAGCCAAGGCCATTCTGGAAATGCTAGCACCGAGGACGGAAAAAGAAGTTCGGGGTTTCCTGGGAAGGCTACAGTACATCAGCCGGTTCATTAATCAATTGGCCGATACTTGTGGTCCGATCTTCAAATTACTCAGGAAAGGAGTAGCAGTTAAATGGAATGAGGATTGCCAGAAAGCTTTCGACCAAGTCAAGCAGTATCTGCTATCCCCGCCAGTTTTACAGCCACCAAGGCTAGGAAAGCCTTTATTATTATACCTATCAGTGACAGAAGAAGCGATGGGTGCAATGCTAGCTCAACAAGCAGAAGATACAAGAATAGAAAATGCCGTGTATTACCTTAGCAAGAGGATGCTGGAATACGAGCTAAAATACAACAAGATAGAGAAGTTGTGTCTGGCTCTAGTGTGGGCCTGTACAAAGCTGCAGCACTACCTCTCGTCTTACACGACCTATGTCATTTCTGAATCGAACCCCTTGAAATTCCTTATGGAGAGGCCGGTTCTTGACTGCAAGATGGCTAAGTGGGTATCAGTGCTCGCAGCTTATGATTTAAAGTTTGTACAACGGAAGGCAGTAAAAGGTGGAGCCTTGGCTGACCAATTAGCAGAATTACCGGTCGAAGACCAGATGCCGGAGGTAGAATTTCCTGATGAAGACTTGTTAAGCTTGGAAAGTGAAGTCTAGGAGATGTACTTCGATGGAGCTTCAAACTACCATGGAAATGGGGTTGGTGTCATATTCAAAACTCCTTGTGGAGAATACGTCCCAATCGCAGTCAAACTAGATTTCGACTGTACCAACAACGAAGCCGAGTATGAAGCTTGCATCAAAGGGTTAGAAGCGGCCCTAGAAAGAGAAATAAAAATCCTTAGGGTTTTCGGAGATTCCAACCTGATAGTCTCTCAAGCGCTAAGGAAATGGAAAATTAAGGAAGAACGGTTGGTTCCTTACCTACGACGCTTGGACGAATTAGCTCAGCAGTTTGAGGAATTATCCTTTCACTACTTGCCGCAAGCCAAAAATCAGTTTGTCGATGCGCTGGCTACTTTAGCTTCCATGGTTAATGTAGAGGGAGACTAAATCATTCGACCTCTAACAGTCCGGCTACAGAAGTAGCCGGCACATGTCATGCATCTAGTCGATGATAAGCCGTGGTTTTGGGATATACAGAACTATCTTCAGAATGAAGCCTACCCGGAGGGGTCCAAAAAGACTGATCAACGAACATTGAGGTAGTTAGCAGCTGGATATTTCCTTACTGGGGGAGTTCTGTATAAGAGAAGATGGGATGGCCTGCACCTGAGGTGCGTCGATGAGGAAGAAGCTCGAACCATCATGGATTCCGTACATAATGGGGAGTCCGGGCCACACATGCACGGGATAGCTCTGGCTCGAAAAATTACGAACCTAGGTTATTACTGGTCAACCATGAACGCAGATTGCGTGAAGCACGCGTGGAAGTGCCATGAGTGTCAAATTTTTGCCAAGCTGCAAAAGCAGCCTTCGATCAATTTGAATCCCATCGCTTCACCATGGCCTTTCGCAACTTGGGGCATAGACGTGATCGGAAAGATCCATCCCAAGGCTTCCAATGGCCATCAATACATCCTGGTTGCTGTTGATTATTTCACTAAGTGGATTGAGGCAGCCTCCTATTCAGTCTTGAACGCCAAGAAAGTAGCTCAGTTCGTTCGTACCAACATCCTTTGTTGGTACGGAACACCCTTCGAGATCATCACGGATAACGGATCTCACTTTCAGAGTGAATTTTTGGAGCTACTGAAGCAAAAGAAGATTCAGCACCACAAGTCTTCGCCCTATCGTCCACAAATAAATGGGGCGGTGGAGGCCGCAAATAAGGCTATAAAGGTCATTTTGCAGAAGACAGCTCAGAAGCATAGAGCTTGGCACGAACAATTACCAAATGCCTTGTGGGGATACAGGACTTCAATCAGAACGCCTACTGGGGCAACCCCGTACTCCCTAGTATATGGAATGGAAGCAGTGTTGCCTATTGAGCTGGAAGTTCAGTCGGCAAGGATTATCCGGGAAAGCCAGATCAGCGAAGCAGATTGGGCTGAGAATTATCATTTGCAGCTTTTGGGTATGGATGAAAGACGATTGCGAGCAATCCACCAAACTCAAGTCTATCAAAGAAGAATGGCAAGACATTTTAACAAGAAAGTCAAAGACCGGAGACTGGAAGAAGGTTGTTTGGTTCTGAAAGAGATTAGACAGCCAATCATAGATCCACGCGGGAAGTTTCGCCCTCATTGGGCCGGACCCTATGTGTTAAAGAAGATATTGTCAGGCGGAGCCGTTATTTTGACTGATTTGGATGGCTTGGAATTCACTAATCCATGTAATTTAGATCAGTTAAAAAGATATTTTGTGTAATTGTAATCATTGCATAATGTAAGATGAACTACATTAGACCTGATTCTCTTTGGAAAAAAGAAATTATATATCGGAGATATGTAGGCAGCCCTCTTTGGGCACGGTCTAAACATTAATAAAAAAAAAGCATTTTCATAATTCTTTCTTCTTTGCCGATAATGAAAAAAAGAGAAGACAAGAAAAAAAAAGAAAAGAAAACCCGCTAAGCCGAAAACCCGAAAGGGCGGCTTAGGCAAAAGTCGGGGCCCGCTAAGCTGAAAACCCGAAAAGGGCGGCTTAGGAAAAAAAAAGGGTAGCTTGCTAAGTTGAAAACCCGAAAGGGCGGCTTAGGCAAAAGTTAGAGCTTGAATAAATAAAGTTGGATGATGCTTGGAAAGTTTAAAAGACAAATACATTTATAATTAAAGCAAGCAGTTCAAGTCAAGCAGAAAGCAAAAAGTCCAATAAATAATAAAGTCTAAATCAGAGTCTCAAACAAAAAGCCAAAAAGGCAAAATATCCAAAAATCCAAAGCCAACACAGAAAGTCAAAAAAAAAAAACAACAATAAAGTCCAAAAGCCTATAGGAGTCTAAGTGTCCCGCCTCCTCCGTGGAGCAACATCCTCCGAGTCATCCCTAGCTGTTAAGCTCCGCTCCACCTCGCCTGTCTTAGGAGTCAGCACAATCTCCTCCCCAGTCCCAGCCTCATCACCAGTGTCAGTCTAAACCCAACCTTCGAGTGCACTCAGCAGTGCAGTCCTCCTCGGTCTCTCAATTGGCCAGACAGTGGCAATGAACCAGGTCCGATATTCAGGAGAAGTCTGAACACCGGCAGGGTTAGGTAAAGGCCTAACCATATGATGATCTCTGACCCAAGCCCTAAGGACGGCCCGAGTAACACCCGGGGTAATGGCAAAATCAGCTGAAATGTCATCCATAAGTGGAGCAGTCTGATCTATCCCCATCTGTCTCAAAACACGCGAAGCGCAGTACCAAGTACAATGGGTAAGTCCTAACAGGTAAACCCGTGTATGGCGAAAGCTAGCCTGGATAAAGCAGGTGATGTTGTACCAGGAGACGAACCACAGTATCTCATTTGGGCCCAACTCAATCAACCATGAAGTCCATGCGTCAGTAGAGGGATGTGAGATCAGGATCCTCCACATGCGATACTGGGAAGGGTTATAAGGAAGGGAAGTAGGAGCAGTGACCACTTGAAGATGGTCCTTCAACCAAACCTGAGTAACGGATCCTTTCTATTGTAAGGGAATGAGAAATAATACCAATATAAAAAAAAAGAGGAGAGAAGGGGAAGAAGGAAGATACCTGGAGAATAATGGGGGAAACGGTCCAGTCATCGAACCCTAAAGCAGCCTTGTCAAGGCTCCTAATGGTCTCTGCCAGCACAATGCCGCCAATACAACCCATATCCTCCATTTGTCGAACCATGGGGCAAAGACGCAAGTCCCCAAAGCCTGGGTCCTGGTTAAATAAAAAGCCGGCCAATAAACAAAAAACCAGGGCCCGCATTCTTAGCCTCATCCAGCTAGGTTCATCTGGGCAAGCCTCCGAAAATTCATCAATCAGGGGCAACAGAATTGCCTTCTGGTCATCAACGATCATAGCCCTAGCTTGGGGTCGGTTGAACTGAAACAGGGTTTCAAATGACCTAACATACCCAATTTTTACCTCATGCCTGACCAAAGGGGCATTGGGGTCACACCCTATGATAGCACAAAACTCCTCAAAGAGAGGGCACAACTCTTCCATCATGGCCCCAAACCGAAAAACGTGAACTTCAGGGTCCCAAAGTCTAATACAGGCCCGTAAAAAATCCCAATCAATTACTACACCCCTAAGAGTAATAACGGGCGAAAGACCGTACCTCCCCAAATTGATCTTTTCAACTTTGGAGAGACTGCTAGTCCAGCTGTGCATGCTATGGTTGTAGAAGGGATTCATGTCCTTTTATTTATTTTATATTCGTTGTTTTTTTTTTTTTTTAAAAAAAATATAATAGTAATAAAAGATAATAAATAAAAATAATAAGGAAGGAAAAGAGAGGAGAAACTAACCAGATTCTTGGCTATCTGGGTCCAGGCCGCAGCTAGTTCCTGCTGCATCCCGAGAAACAGCTCCATCATTTGGTTGACTAGCCCGACAGGAACCTGGAAATCATACAAAGAAAAATACAAGTCAATATCTCCTAGGAATCCTTTTCTTGTGAGAAATGTGCCAGGACTTACCTCGGTGATGTCCTCGGAAGGAAGAACTGTGTGATCCACACCCTCCAGGGAGACCTCTCAAAAAACTGGAGGACTGTTAGGGACGAAGTAGGAAATGCTATAAGGAAGACGTAGACTGGCCAGGTCTGGATGAAGCGGCCCGGTAGCCTCCAAAATAGCCCAGGGAGCCCTGGAAGGACCCGCCGCCGGCTGGGGCCAGCCTGCGACGGCCTCTCAACCGGGGTCGAAGAAGTCGGATCTGCCATGGGCCTCCTCCTTGGAGTCCTAATCGAAGGACCCGAAGCCCAAGAAGAGCGGGTACCGAGCAGCTGAGAAGGAGCCGACCTCTGGATACTATCGAACCGAGGTCCAATAGGCGGCATTAGAGAGATTGCGCAGAACTCATCGTAATCTCCTTCCATGATGAACTCTAAATGAGGGATACCTTCAGTATGAGCAGCAGTGAGCTTCATCTGTTTGCCTGCTTGCATATCCTCAGGGGGGGAAAAGGGACAGAGCGACAGCCTCTTAGCTGAACATCCACTCTCTCACCCAAATAATATCGCCGTATGACGGGGTGTTGTGAATACAGTGTCAATGCCAGACTGCAAACAGTCCGGCCGGACCGAAGGCCATTTTGAAAGTTCACCGAAAATATGTTAATATGGTACTTGAAACGTCCGGAATTTCACGAGGATCGCAGAACCGGTCCCGGAATGATTTTTGGAGGTCGGAAACTCCCAAAAAAGCTCCCGGAGCGAGACATGGTGGCCACCACCAGCTACGGCGGCGCCGGCCGCCGGACACGGCGGCAGCTGCCGCCCCACCGCCTGGCCGGCAGCAGCCACCGACTGGGCGGCACCTGCCGCCCCACCGACTGAGCGGCACCTGCCGCCCAGCTTCTTGGGCGGTAGCTGCCGCCGAGCCAGGCGGCACCTGCCGCCCTGGACCCGAAAATGGCCTATAAATAGACCATTTTCAGCCTATTTTTGACACCCCTGTCTGTGTTGACGGACGAATCCTTCTCCCTCTCACACTCCTTGCGTTTTCTTTACCGCTTTTTGCATTTAATTTAATTTTTATTGCATTTTTATTGTGATATTTGGACATTAAAATTAAACAAATTAAAATTAATTAATATTTCCTAAGCGAGGAGCTTAATCTGGAGTTAAGAAGCGGTCGTCGATTAAATCAGGTATGTAAACAAAACTCTGCCTATTTAATTTTAGCACTTCATGCATATTTCTCTTCTACTCTTAATAATTCTACAATTGCATAAATGCATCCACGTCATTATTTTTGGTAAATAAACTGCCTTAATTAATTTGATTAAGCTTAAATGCCCGGTTAATCAATAATCGTGGTATTAAAGTTTAAATCCGACAATATTGGCTAAAAGAGCCTAGCTAATTAATAACTACGGTTCAATTGCCTTATTTCGAATAAATCTGGCTTAAGTCCAATCAATCAATAATTGTGGCTAAAAGCCTTAATCGATCACGTTTCGACAATAAATTGTGATTAAGCTCGAACGCTCGATTAATTGATAATCGTGGCATTAAAGCCTAAATCGCACATTTTTGGCAAACTAATTGCCTAAAACAACACATTTTGGCCAAAGGCCTTAAAATCAACCATTTTGGCGACAATCGCCTAAATCGCACATTTTTGGCAAACTAATTGCCTAAAACAACACATTTTGGCCAAAGGCCTTAAAATCAACCATTTTGGCGACAATCGCCTAAATCGCACATTTTTGGCAAACTAATTGCCTAAAACAACACATTTTGGCCAAAGGCCTTAAAATCAACCATTTTGGCGACAATCGCCTAAATCGCACATTTTGGCAACAATTGCCTAAATCAAATCATTTTGGCTAAAAGCCATTAAAATCAACATTTTTGGCAACATGCCTAAAAATTAATCAATCTTTGGCGAAATGCCTAAACACTCATGCACAAAGCATACACACTCATGCACAAAGCATACACACTCATGCACAAAGCATACACACTCATGCATTAAGCATACCCATTCAAAGCCCTTCAAAGAAGGCCTATCGAACTACGTTGACTTTGATCTTCCATTCAAACGGAAGTACGTAGGCACGTTCGGGATTTCACCCCGGGTGGCAAGTCGAAATCATCAAAATCACATAAACATTTCATTTGGTCCAATTACATCATTCACCTTGCAAAGCATTCATTCATCGGTTAGTTCATCAGCATGACATAGTCTCGGGATCCATCTTGGGTTCGTAGACCATGCTTTAAACATTGGGTTAATTAATCTAATAATTAGGTTAATTAAAAATTGGAGTCACTTAGGGTTTTTTCCTAGTTTACCCTAAAATAATTAAACAAGGTGGCGACTCACACACATCACGTGTATTTCTTCTCATTCATCATATGCATCACATGCTTATGACATTTGGGGAAGGGGTTCACAGGTGTGACAAGACCACTCTCCGCTGAGACAAGGCATCTGACCGTTGGAAGGCGGGATCAGCCTGAATCTAGCTTTGTAAACGAGCAGGCATCAGCCCCACGTCGGCCTATAAAAGATGTAAATGTGTTAATAAATCCTTTTTGTTAACATATCCAAAAATACTAAGCATGTACCTGCTCCAGAGCGCAAGTATCGAAAAAGGCTCTCAGCTCCTTCAGTGACTTATTGCGCCGGACGGGATGAAGGTTTGATTTATACCATCTTCAAGCCGAAGGCGCCAGCTCTGACCTAGGATCAGTCTGAAGTAACTCTGGACGAGTGTAAGGAAAGTACTCGAATGCCCAAGTCTGCAGAACAAAAAAAAAAAAAAAAAAGAAGAATCAGGAGAATCAAGATAAACAGAAAAACACAGAAAGAGAGAATGTTCTTTACATTACCTCCCAAAAATAGAAGGTCCCGCTAAGCTTGCCATGGCCTCGGCTCAGGTCACACATATCGTCGTACATGCGACTCAGTATAGCACCGGCCCAGTCATACTCCTTTAAAAGGGCCAAATTTTCCAAGCTCTTCAAGATAGAAGGGTTAAACTTCTCCTTCCTGTTGGACCAAAAGGTCGAAGCAAACAACACCAACAAAGTGAACCTGGCCACCTGGGTAGCCGTCAGCTCTCCCCGCCCGTAGCTGGCATAGATGCTAGGGGCCTGGAGGGATAACCAGCGTCTGGAAACGCTCAAAGCAGGGGTAGCAGAACCTGGTTCAACCAGCCGAGGCAGGTCTATCCCAATCAGCTCCACCATCCGGTCGGGGGAGATATCGACCCTCCAGCCATCATATAGCTCGATCGGTCGAATCCCGAAGGGGATCCCGGATATCACAGAAAAGTCTACAGGGGTCATTGTCAACTCGCCCTAAGAAAAATGGAAAGTATTAGTGGTGTCCCACCACCTTTCAGCCAAGGCACATAATAACTCCTTGTAGTTACTTCGCCCCATATCAAAATACCTCAAATAGCCTAGGTAAGATGGACGGATGATCGCGCCAACCGGGCTGTTTGGATCGAATAGTTCGAGCAGAATTCCGGCCACAGAACTCTCACCCACATCCAATTTGATGCGGCAATCCTAAAAGGTAAGATCAACCTAAGAGTTACCTCTCGGTTCCTTACTAAGGGGAAATATCTTAGTTCTATCCTAGCATGCATAATAATTAAGCACAGGAAATTTTTTTTTTTCCAAAATTCACAATTCGGCCTAAAGCCCAAATAATGGATAATTTACGCGCATAAGAGTAAAAGGGAACTCACCTGAGTGAAGATGCCGGTCCTGGAAGCGTGAGTATCTGCGTCTGCCATAAGATCGACCTCGTCGAGAGTAATCCCTAGAGACTCGAGGAAATCCTCATCACTGCTATAGCTTGGAAGAGCCATAGAAGGAGGTGGTCTTGTAGCTTTGAAAGTTGAGAGGATTTGAGAGAGTTTTGGTATGTAGAAAGTTTAGAATGAGTAGGATGAGTGAATCTTAAGCTATTTATAAGCAAATGGCCAAAAGGCGGGTCCTCTGGACGCGTCAAAATTTTCGCCTCCAAAATTTGTGTTTCGGACAACCACCGACTCCCATAAATCATTTTTATGGTCGTCGGTGGGGGGCAACTGTGAACACCCAAATTTTGAGGCTCAAAAAGCCTGTTTTCTTAGACTGCAAATAGTCCGGCCGGACCGAAGGCCATCTTGGAAGTTTACCGAAAGTATGCCAATATGGTACTTGAAATGTCCGGACAATTATGAGGATCACAGAACTGGTCCCAGAATATTTTTTGGAGGTCCGGAACTCCCGAAAAAGCCCCCGAAGCATTAAAGTAGCAAAACCACCAGGCACGGCGGTCCAGCCGCCGAGCACCGGCGACCCCAGCTGCCGGCCACCGGCGGCCCGGCAGCCGAAACAGTCCTTTTTTTTTTATAAATAGTGGCCCCGGGTCTTCTGTTTTCCTCACTCAGTCTGTGTTGACGGACGCTCCTTCTCCCCTACGCTCTTTGCGATTCTTTACTGCTTTCTTGCATTTTAATTTAGTTTTATTCGCTTTCTTATTTTGTTATTTGGTCACTAAAATTAAATTAATTAATATTCCCCTTAACGAGGAGCTTAACCTGGAGTTAAGAAGCGGCCGACGATTAAATCAGGTACATGAACTAAACTCTGCCTATTTAATTTTAGCATGTCATACATTCTTCTCTTCTACTCCTAATAATTCTATAACTGCATAGAAGCATTCACGTCAATCATTAGGCAAATAAATTGCCTCAAGTAATTAAATTTAGGCTAAATGCCCGGTTAACCAATAATCGTGGTGTTAAGCTTAAATCCGACAATATTGGCTAAAAGCCTAGTTAATCAATAACTATGGTGAAATTGCCTTTATTTCGAACATATTCGGCTTAAGTCCAATTAATCAATAATTGCGGCTAAAAAGCTTTAATTAAAAACGTTTTCTTGGCAATAAATTGCCTGCATTATAAATCAATTAATCACTTCTGGCAAACAAATTGTCTATAAGTGAGATTGATCATTTTTTAGCGACAAATCGCTTAAATCACAAATTTTGGCTAAAAGCCTTCAATTAATCACTTTTGGCAAATAAAATGGCCTTAAATCAACCAGTTTTGGCGACAATCGCCCAATCATCAATTTTTTGGCAATAAATTGCCTAAATCAATGTTTTGGCTTTAAAGCCTTCAAATAAATCAATTTTTGGCGACAATCGCCTAATTCACATCAATTTCTGACAACGATTGCTTAAATTAAATCTTTTTGGCTAAAAGCCATTAAAACCAACATCTTTGGCATCAAATGCCTAAAAAAATCAATCAATCTTTGGCAAAATGCCTAAACAAAATGCACAAAGCATACACACACTCATGCACAAAGCATACACACACTCATGCATAAAGCATACCCATTCAAAGCCCTCTAAAAGAGGCCTATCGAACTACGTTGACTTTGATCTTCCATTCAAACGGAAGTACGTAGGCACGTTCGGGATTTAAATCCGGGCGGCAAGTCGAAATCACATAAACATTTTCATTTGGTCCAATTACCTTGCAAAGCATTCATTCATTCAGGTTAGTTCATCAGCATGACATAGTCTCGGGATCCACCTCGGGTTCGTAGACCATGCCTTAAACATTAGGCTAATTAATCTAGTAATTAGGTTAATTAAAATCGGAGTCACTTAGGGTTTTTTCCTAGTTTACCCTAAAACAATTAAACAAGGTGGCAACTCATACACTCACGTGCATTTCTGTCCTTTGTCATATGCATTCACATGCCATGATGTTTGGGGAGGGGTTCACAAAACTGCCTTATTTAAATATGATTAAGCTTAAATGCCCGATTAATTAATAATCGCGGTATTAAAGCCTAAATCCGACAATATTGGCTTAAAATATCTGGTCAATCAATGACTATGGTATAATCGCCTTTATTTCGAACAGTCCGGCTTAAGTCCAATTAATCAATAATTGTGGCTAAATGGCCTTAATTAAACACGTTTTTTTGGCAATAAATTGCCTACATTGCAATTCAATTGATCACTTTTGGCAAACAAATTGCCTATAAATAAGATTAGCCATTTTTAGCGACAAATCGCTTAAATCGAAGCTTTGGCAAAATGCCTTGAATTAATCAATCTTTTAGCTAAAAGCCTTAAAATCAATCAATTTTGGCGATAATCGCCCAATCAATACCTCTTTGGCAAACAAATTGCCTAAATCAACTCATTTTGGCTAAAGCCTTCAAATAATTAATTTTTGTGACAATCGCCCAAATCACATCAATTTTTGGCAACAAATTGCCTAAATCAATCCTTTTGGCTAAAAGCTTTAAATCAACATTTTTGGCAATAAACGCCTAATCAAATCAATCAATTCTTTGGCAAAATGCCTAAACAAAATGCACGAAGCATACACACACTCATGCATTAAGCATATCCATTCAAAGCCCTTTTTAAAAAGGCCTATCGAACTACGTCGACTTTGATCTTCCATTCAAACGGAAGTACGTAGGCACGTTCGGGATTTAACCTCGAGCGGCAAGTCGAAATCACTTAAACATTATCATTGGTCCAATTACATCATTCACCTTGCAAAGCATTCATTCATTGGTTAGTTCATCAGCATGACATAGTCTCGGGATCCACCTCGGGTTCGAAGATTGTGCCTTAAACATTAGGATAATTAATCTAATAATTAGGTTAATTAAAATTGGAGTCAACTTAGGGTTTTTTTCCTAGTTTACCCTAAAATAATTAAACAAGGTGGCGACTCACACATTCACGTGCATTGCTGCCCTTAGTCATATGCATTTATATGCCTATATTTTCGGGGGGAGGGGTGCACAGTTTGGCGACTCTGCTGGGGACTTATGTAATCATTTTGCATAAAGTGGACTACGATTGTTGTGTAAACTAACCTACCCTTCTTTAGGGTATTATTTTACTATGCTTTGTTTTGCAGGGTACCCCAACAAAGATTAAGTATTCTTTCTTTAAGAATGCTTAATAAGGAAAATTTGGACCTAATTGAAATTTACTTTAAATCATTTAAATTTGTTTATTTATTTGCACGAATTGAGAATCTTTTTCCCTGTTGCATAAAAAATGAATTTCTTCTCTCTCTGTTCAAACTTCTGAGTCTGGATAGCAAGTAGCGCTGATCGGCAGGTCTCTTTGATTATGTCGACGGACAGCCAAAGCGTCCTCCCTATTACCGCAAACCATCCCTAATCCTTTTAGGGATGGCCCATGAGTATGCGTACCGTTGGACCCACGCGAAACTCTTTGTTTCACATGTGGTTAGGTATATCCATGCTCAAGGTTCAAGGGTCCCTTAATAAGCCAATTCTCTATTTGTGTCATAGCCTATAGAACCTATCCTTTAGGACTGTATGCACCCAATGATCTGAATCATATCATAAACGGATTATGACGTGATGTTGTGCGCATTCATGACATATCATCACATTAAGAAGAACATGAAATATTCTTTTTAGTCATGCACAACTGGATAAAAGAGTCGATCTACTTCAGCTACCCTGATACAGAATACTACCCACTGTACCCTAATCCAGCTACCTTTATCCTATCAGGTACCCACTGTTCGAGTGCCTATCCAGGTCCCAGTCACACCTACAATGCTATCACCAACCTCACCAGCTTCACCAGCTTCTTCAACTTCAACTGCACCTATGGCATCACTTGCTGACATCCAAAACCTCATCGAACAACTCGAAGCCAGGATGGAGGCTAGAATGAATGAGGCATTAGCTGCCCAGAGAACTACCCTAAGAGCTGAACTAGGTAGTGGTAATGGAAATGGGGCTTCAGCTGGGGAAGTGGACCTGCTACCTCCAATCAGGGACCTGCTGTTGAACCGACAAACCCTGCCCTTAACCTTGATGACATGCCCTCCAGAACTGCTTCTGAGTTGGAAGCTCAGAAAATGAGAGAAAAATTGGAACTATTGGAAAGGTCTATTACTGCCCTTAAGACACACAAGGAAGTGGTGGACATGGACTCCTTGTCCTTGTTCCCCGAAGCAAGACTGTCCACAAAGCTCAAAATGCCCAACATGGACAAGTTTGATGGAACCACTCGTCCCAAAATGCACCTGAAAATGTATGTGGGTGCCCTAAACCCGTTCGGACTGAACAGCGAGCTCCTTGCTCGGTTGTTTCAACAATCACTCACCGGTTCTGCTTTGAGGTGGTTTGTCAGCTTGGACCGGTCTAAAATGAAGACCTGGGAAGACATCTGCAATGCGTTTAATACGCAATACACTATAATATGGAGGTTGATGTTACTCGGAGGGAATTGGAAACCACCAAACAGAAGAACAATGAACCCTTTTCCTCGTTCCTTACAAGGTGGAGGGCCAAGGCCACCCAAATGATTTACCGGCCTTCTGAGCAAGAACAGGTGGACATAATTATAAAGAACCTGTAGCCTATCTACCAATAACTACAAACCCAGTACCTACCAATGTTTCAGTCGCTCATTGCCACTGCTACGAAGGTAGAAGATTTAATTCAAATGGGACAACTGAAAGAAGACTCGGGAAAATACAAGAAACCTAACCAAGCTAGCAAAATCCACGAAGTGGCAAGCATCACCCCCACGAATCCTTTACGTGTGGGAAATATGAGAAATGGCAGTCAGTCGAGAAGGACATATACTAATCTCGGGATGCCAATCCTTTTGGTATTCCGAGAGGCTGTCAAAGCAAACTACATGAAGCCTTTGGAAGCAAGGCCACCCCCCAACCCTTTAGCAAGGAACTACAGAGCTGACGAATACTGTGAGTACCATCAGGGTAGCGGGCACAAGACTGAAGCGTGCTGGACGCTTAAGAACCGCATCCAAGACCTGGTGGACAACGGTTCAATTATTCCAAGGAGTAAGCCAAATATTAGCACTAATCCCTTACCAAATCACGGGGTAAATGCTATTGTTTCTGACCAGGAATTGATCGATACTTTCGAGCTATTTCTAGAAATGAATGAAATCTGTGTCCTGGATCTGAATGACCTAACTGAAGAGGTCGATGCTATAACCAGGAGCGGGAGACAGTATGAACCATTAGTCCTAGACAAAGTCCAAAATAACCCCTACCAGAGGGCAGATGAGCCAAAGGAAGACCCGGTGCTCTCACAGTTGAAAAAGACCCAGGCTAAAGTGTCAATCTGGGAACTTCTAGCATCATCCTTTCCTCATCGCCAAGCTCTTTGCAAGGCTTTGAGTCAACTCCAAACATCGGTGGAGGTTAGCCCTGAAGTGCTGGTGTCCACCCTCACCCAATCATCAAAGATGCAAAGCATCGGGTTTTCTGATGATGACTTACCCAAGGAGGGAGGCAGTCACAACAATGCCCTTTATGTCACTGTTCAGACCAGAGATAAAACTGTGCCCATGGTTCTCATTGATAATGGGTCAGCACTGAACGTCTGCCCACTAAGGGTAGCCAGCTGTTTAGGGTTGGAAGAAACAGATTTCATTCCATCGGACCAGATAGTGAAAGCATATGACAGCACCCGGAGGGAACTATTGGGGGTTGTTACACTAAAATTGGCAATTGGGCCAGCCATAATGGAGGTACCGCTCCAGGTAATTGGTGTGCCTACCAGTTTCAACCTACTTCTGGGTCGACCATGGATACACCATACTAAGGCAGTGCCCTCTTCCCTACACCAAAAGGTCAAGTTTCCTTACGAGGATAAAGTCATCACTATTCAAGGGGATGACTACAACCAGCTCAAGAAACCAAAGGGCCAGCCTCTCTTTGAGGTCAACCCTGAAACTGCCAATTTGCCCCTCTCGAGATTTCAATATGACACTGTGCAATTCATAGAAGGAAAGACTGCAAACTCTTGAATTCTCTTTTATTTCGGGACGGTGCAAATAAACTGCGTAGTGCCTTTAATGCTGAAGATGTCCTATCTGCCAGGAATGATTATGGCAAGGTCCGGAAAGACCTACCCCACACTGCAAGCTTGGGAATGTCCGGTGAATAAAGGGACCTTTAGACTAGGTTATGAGCCCACTGATGAAGACCGTGCTGAGAGGACCAGGAGAGGAAGGAAGGAGAGTATACAGATGCAGCCTTACCTTTTGACTTTGAATGGTCACTTCTGCAAACCGGGAGAAACGATTCCTTATCGTGGCTTCCAAGAACCATTTTGCTGCCCGACTGCTAAGAAGATACTGCCTGGGTTAGAAATATTCTCTGATGTCTGGGGCAACAAGCCTGAAACAATAACTGAACTAGAAGTGGAAGACTTCATGCAACCCAGTCTCTTTGACGAGGTTGCAGTCATTACAGGAAGTGATGGGAACCTAGACCTGCTGAGCCTGATCAAGCCGTACGAAGGACCTCTCACCAACTGGTACACCGAGGAGGAGCGCGCTGCTGATAAACCCCCTCCCGAGTCAAACCTAGAGTCAAAGTCTGTAATCAAGTCCTGTACTGAGTCTGAGTTTGACCCCGAGTCTGAAACCGAGTCAGAGTCCAGTTCCAATTCTGAGTCATCTCTGTCGGATTTAGAAAATCCAAATTTCAAATTTGATGTAATTTTTTAGGACGATTCCGTTATAATCAATAAAGGCTTGCAAATTATTGACTACCCCGTGTGTCTATCTTTCCAAGCAAAAATAATGATAATCAAATAAATGAGATAAAAAATGAAAAAGAAAAAATAATAATTGGCAAAGAAGAAAATGAACAGACATACATTGCATCTGACTGTGTGAATAAGGAACAGGTCATTAAATGCTTGAAGAAGTTTGCCGATTGCTTCATGTGGAAGGCAAGTGACATCACGAGAATTGACTAGGCAATAGCGGTGCACAAGATTCCAGTATACCCTGAGGCTAAGCCAGTAAAACAGAAGCTAAGAAGGCTGAAAACAGAATGGTCCTTGAAAATCAAGGAGGAAGTAGCCAAGCAATTGGAGAATAAGTTCATAGAACCCATTGCCTACCCGACGTGGTTAAATCAAAGAATGCCGGGGCAACCTATCAAAGAATGGCAACGACTATCTTCCATGACATGATTCACAAAGAAGTAGAAGTGTACGTGGACGATATGGTTGTTAAATCAAAAACAGCTGAAGAACATACAACAGCACTTGAGAAGTTCTCCCTTAGACTTCGAAAGTACAATTTAAAGCTCAACCCAGCGAAATGTCTGTTTGGAGCTACATCCGGAGTATTTCTAGGGCATATGGTCAGTCGGAAGGGCATAGAGATTGACCCTTCGAAAGCCAAAGCCAATTTGGAAATGCCAGCACCAAAGACGGAAAAGGAAGTTCGAGGTTTCCTGGGAAGGCTACAGTACATCAGCCGGTTCATTAATCAATTGGCCGATACTTGTGGTCCGATCTTCAAATTACTCAGGAAAGGAGTAGCCATCAAATGGAATGAGGATTGTCAGAAAGCTTTCGACCGAGTCAACCAATATCTGTTATCCCTGCCAGTTTTACAGCCACCAGGGTTAGGAAAGCCTTGGCTACTATACCTATCAGTGACAGAAGAAGCGTTGGGTGCAATGCTAGCTCAACAAGCAGAAGATACAAGGATAGAAAATGCCGTGTATTACCTCAGCAAAAGGATGCTAGACTACGAGCTAAAATACAATAAGATAGAGAAGTTGTGTCTGGCTCTAGTTTGGGCTTGTACAAAGCTGCAGCACTACCTCTCGTCCTACACCACATACATTATTTCTGAATCGAACCCCATGAAATTCCTTATGGAGAGGCCGGTTCTTGACAGTAAGATGGCTAAGTGGGTGTCGGTGCTCGCAGCCTATGATCTAAAATTTGTACAACGGAAGGCAGTGAAAGGCGGAGCCTTGGCTGATCAATTAGCGAAATTACCGGTCGAAGACTAAATGCCGGAGGTAGAATTTCCTGATGAAGACTTGTTGAGCTTGGAAAGTGAAGTCTAGGAAATGTACTTCGATGGAGCTTCAAACTACCATGGAAATGGGGTTGGAGTCGTATTCAAAACTCCTTGTGGAGAATACATCCCAATCGCAGTCAAATTAGATTTCGACTCCACCAACAATGAAGCCGAGTATGAAGCTTGCATAAAGGGGTTAGAAGCAGCCCTAGAAAAGGAAATAAAGGTCCTCAAGGTTTTTGGGGATTCCAATTTAATAGTCTCCCAAGCTTTGAGGAAATGGAAAATTAAAGAAGAGCGTTTGGTTCCCTACCTACAACGCTTGGATGAGTTGGCTCAGCAATTTGAGGATTTATCCTTCCACTACTTACCGCGAGCCAAAAATCAGTTTGCTGATGCTCTAGCTACTTTGGCCTCCATGGTTAATGTAGGGGGAGACCAAGTCATTCGACCTCTGACAGTTCGGCTACAGAAACAGCCAACACATATCATGAATTTGGTGGATGACAAGCCCTGGTATTGGGATATACAGAATTATCTTCAGAATGAGGCCTACCCGGAGGTATCCTCGAAGACTGATCAACGGACATTGAGACAGTTAGCATCCGGATATTTCCTTACTGAGGGAGTTCTGTATAAAAGAAGTTGGAATGGCCTGCACCTAAGGTGCGTTGATGAGGGAGAAGCCCAAACCATCATGGATTCCTTACATAATGGGGAGTCTGGTCCACACATGCACGGGATAGCCTTGGCTCGGAAAATCGTGAACCTGGGTTATTACTGGTCAACCATGAATGCAGATTGCGTGAGGCACACGCAGAAGTGCCATGAGTGTCAAATTTTTGCTAAGCTGCAAAGACAGCCTCCGGTCAATTTGAATCCTATTGCTTCACCATGGCCTTTCGCAACTCGGGGAATACACGTGATCAGAAAAATCCACCCAAAGGCTTCCAATGGTCACCAATTTATCCTGGTCGCTGTTGATTATTTCACTAAGTGGATTGAGGCAGCCTCCTATTCGGTCTTGAATGCCAAGAAGGTAGCACAGTTCGTTCGTACTAACATCCTTTGTCGGTACGGAACGCCATTCGAGATCATTACTGATAACGGGTCCCACTTTCAAAGTGAATTTTCTGACCTGCTGAAGCAAAAGAAGATTCAGCATCACAAGTCTTCACCCTACCGGCCACAAACAAATGGGGCTGTAGAGGCTGCAAATAAGGCTATAAAAGTCATTTTACAGAAGACAGCTCAAAAGCATAACGCTTGGCATGAACAATTACCAAATGCCTTATGGGGATACAGGACTTCAATCAGAACGCCTACTGGGGCAACCACGTATTCCTTAGTGTATGGTATGGAAGCAGTGTTGCCTATTGAGCTGGAAGTTCAGTCGGCGAGGATTATCCGGGAAAGCCAGATCAGCGAAGCAGATTGGGCTAAGAATTATCATTTGCAACTCTTGGGTATGGATGAAAAACGATTGCAAGCGATCCATCGAACGCAGGTTTACCAGAGGAGAATGGCACGGCATTTTAATAAGAAGGTCAAAGACCGAAAGCTGGAAGAAGGTTGTTTGGTCTTGAAGGAAATTAGACAACCAGTCATAGACCCACGTGGGAAGTTCCGCCCTCATTGGGCTGGGCCCTACATTCTAAAGAAGATACTGTCCGGCGGAGCCGTCATTTTGACTGATTTAGATGGTTTGGAGTTCACGAATCCATGTAATTTAGATCAGCTAAAAAGTTATTTTGTATAATAAGCATTGCATAATGTAAAAGGAACTACATTAGACCTGATTCTCTTCGGAAAAAAGAAATTATGTATCGGAGATATGTAGGCAGCCCTCATTGGGTACGGTCTAAACATTAATGAGAATTATGGATATCGGAGATATGTAGGCAGCCCTCATTGGGTACGGTCTAAACATTAATGAAAATCATTCCATAATTCTTTCTTCTTTGCCAACAATAATATAAAAAAAAAGTGAAAAGTGAAAAAAAAAGAGAAAAACCCGCTAAGTCGAAAACCCGAAAGGGCGGCTTAGGCAAAAGTCGGGACCCGCTAAGTTGAAAACCCGAAAAGGGCGGCTTAGGCAAAAATGGGTAGCTCGCTAAGTTGAAAACCCGAAAGGGCGGCTTAGGCAAAAATTAGAGCTTGAATAAATAAAGTTGGAAAATGCTTGGAAAGCTTAAAAGCCAAATCACATTCCCGATTAAAGCAATAAAGTCAAGCAGAAAGCAAAAGAGTCCAAAGAACATAAATAAATAATGAAGTCTCAGTCCAAAAAAAAAAAATAAAAACAAAACATACATCCAAAATCCAAAGTCCAAGTCCCAAATAAAAAGTCAAAATAAGGGAAAGACAACAAAAGTCCAAAAAGCCTATGAGAGTCTAGGTGTCCCGTCGCCTCCGTGGGGCAACATCCTCCGAGTCATCCCTAGCTGCTGAACTCTCTCCAACCTCGCCTGTCCGGGGAGCTAACACAATCTCCTCATCAGTCTCATTGTCAGCGTCAGCCTGAGCCTAACCTTCAAGTGCACTCAGCAGTGTGGTCCTCCTTGGCCTTTCAACCGGCCAGATAACGGCAATGAACCAGGTCTGATACTCAGGAGAAGTCTAGACACCAGCAGGATTAGGTAAAGGCCTAACCATATGATGGTCTCTAACCCAAGCCCTAAGGACGGCTCGGGTAACACCCGGAGTGATGGCTGAATCAGCTGAAATGTCATCCATAATCGGAACAGTCTGGTCTATCCCCATCTGCCTCAAAACGCGCTAAGCGCAGTACCAAGTATAGTGTGTAAGGCCTTAAAGGTAAACCCGAGTATGGCGAAAGCTAACCTGGATAAAGCGGGTGATGTCATACCAGGAAATGAACCACAATACCTCATTTGGACCCAACTCAATCAGCCATGAGGTCCATGCATCAGTAGACGGATGAGTGATCAAGATCCTCCGCATACGATACTGAGAGGGGTTGTAAGGCAAGCAAGTAGGAGCAGCAACCACTTGGAGGTGGTCCTTTAACCAAACCTGAGTAATGGATCCTTTCTATTACAAAGGAACGAACCGGGAGAAAGAAGAAAAAGGGAATAGGAAAAGGGAAAATACCTGGAGAATAATCGGGGAGACCGTCCAGTCATCAAAGCCTAAAGCAGCTCTGTCAAGGCTCCTGATAGTCTCTGCCAGCACAATGCCGCCGATGCAACCCATATCCTCCATCTGCCGAATCATGGGGCAGAGTCGCAAATCCCCAAAGCCTGGGTCCTTGTTGAATAAGAAGCCAGCTAATAAGCAGAAAACCAAGGCCCGCATTCTCAGCCTCATCCGGTCTGGATCGTCTGAGTGAACCTCTGAAAATTCGTCAATCAGGGGCAGTAGAAGTGCTTTCTGGTCACCAACAATCATGGCCCTAGCTTGTGGCCGGCTGAACTAAAACAGGCTTTCAAACGACCGAACATACCCAATTTTGACCTCATGCTTGACTAAAGGGGCATTGGGGTCGCACCCTATAATAGTGCAGAATTCCCCAAAAAGAGGGCACATCTCCTCCATCATGGCCCCGAATCAAAAAACGTGAGCCTCCGGGTCCCAAAGTCTAATGCAGGCCCGTAGAAAATCCCAGTCAATTACCACTCCCCTAAGGGTAATGATAGGAGAAAGACCATACCTCCCTAAGTTGATCTTTTCGACTTTGGAGAGACTCTTAGTCCAGCTGTGCATGCTGTGGTTATAAAAAGGGTTCATCTTTGAAAAAAAAAATCGAAAAAAAAAATGAGAAAAAAATCAAGGAAAAAGTCAGAAATTGAAAATTAAAAGGAGAAATTCTGTTCTTTCTTAATTGAAGTGAATAAACATGCGTACATATAAGTTGTTTAGTACTAACCAAATGCAGGTACAAATGAAGTACAGTACAGAAAATACAGGCAAAAGAAAAGTACAGACAACAACAGAAAAGCCTAGCAACCATGGCATCAGCGACGGGGCCTCCTCCTCCTCTGATCAACAAAGGCCCAAAAATACCCATTTTGGCCCCTAAGGCCCAAAAAATTCTCAATTCGGCCCCAAAGGCCCAAAAATACCCATTTTGGCCACAAAGGCCGAAAAATTCTCAATTTGGCCCTAAAGGCCCAAAAATTCTCAATTTGGCCCCAAAGGCCCAAAAGTTCACATTTTGGCCCCTAAGGTCCAAAAAAATTTTCACATTTTGGCCTCTAAGGCCGAAAAATTCTCAATTTGGCCACAAAGGCCCAGAAGTTCACATTTTGGCCCCTAAGGTCCAAAAATTCTCAATTCGGCTCCAAAGGCCCAAAAATACCCATTTTGGCCCCTAAAGCCCAAAAAATTCTCAATTTGGCCACAAAGGCCCAAAAGTACCCAATTTGGCCACAAAGGCCCAAAAATTCTCAATTTGGCCCCAAAAGCCCAAAAAATGCCCAATTTGGCCAAAAAGGCCAAAAGGCGGCTCTTCTGGATGCGTCCGATTTTCACATTCAAAATTTGTGTTTAAGACAACCACCGACTCCCATAAATCATTTTTATGGTTGCCGGTGAGGGGCAACTGTGAATACCCAAATTTTGAGGCTCAAAAAGCCTATTTTCTCGGACTGCAAACAGTCCGGCCGGACTGGAGGCCGTTCAGAAAGTTCACCGAAAGTATGCCAATATGGTACTTGAAACGTCCGGAAAATTACGAGGATCGCAGAACTGATCCCGAAATATTTTTTGGAAGTCGGGAACTCCCGGAAAAGCCTCCGGAACGAAAAGACTGACGAGTCCGCCGGCCACAGCGGCGGCTGCCGCCGTGTCCGCCCTCCAGTCTGTTTTTTCCCCATAAATACAGCCCCGACACTCCGTTTTTACTCACTCAGTCTGTGTTGACGGACGCTCCTTCTCCCCTACGCTCCTTGCGATTCTTTTACTGCTTTTCTGCATTTAGTATAGGCTTTTTATTACTCTGCTGTTGTGATATTTGGCCACATAAATTAAATTAAATTAATTAATATTCCCCAAATGAGGAGCTTAATCCGGAGTTTTCAAGCTGAATCTAAGAAGCGGTCGCCGATTAACTCAGGTAAATAAACGAAACTCTGCTCATTTAATTATTGCATTTCATGCATATTCTTCTTCTACTCCAATTCTGAATTAAATTGTTGCATCAATGCATTCACGTCATCAATTAGGCAAATAAACTGCCTTAATTAAATATGATTAAGCTTAAATGCCCGGTTAATTAATAATCGTGGTATTAAAGCCTAAATCCGGCAATATTGGCCTAAAATATCTGGTCAATCAATGACTATGGTATAATCGCCTTTATTTCGAACAATCCGGCTTAAGTCGAATTAATCAATAATAGTGGCTAAATAGCCTTAATTAAACACGTTCTTCTTGGCAATAAATTGCCTACATTGCAATTCAATTGATCTCCTTTGGCAAACAAATTGCCTATAAGTAGATTAACCATTTTTAGCCACAAATCGCTTAAATCAAAGTCTTGGCACAATGCCTTGAATTAATCAATCTTTTGGCTAAAAGCCTTCAAATAATCACCTTTGGCAAATAAATTGCCTTAAATCAATCAATTTTGGCGACAATCGCCCAATCAACACTTTTGGCAAGCAAATTGCCTAAATCAACTCATTTTGGCTAATAGCTTTCAAATAATCAATTTTGGCGACAGTCGCCTAAATCACATCAATTTTTGGCAACAAATTGCCTAAATCAATCTTTTTGGCTAAAAGCCTTAAATCAACATTTTTTAGCAACAAATCCCTAAAACATCAAATCAATCAATTCTTTGGCAAAATGCCTAAACAAAATGCACGAAGCATACACACACTCATGCATTAAGCATACTCATTCAAAGCCCTTTTAAAAAGGCCTATCGAACTACATTGACTTTGGTCTTCCATTCAAACGGAAGTACGTAGGCACGTTTGGGATTTAACCCCGAGCGGCAAGTCGAAATCACCTTGCAAAGCATTCATCCATTGGTTAGTTCATCAACATGACATGGTGTGAACCCCTACCCCAAATATCAAGGCATGTGAATGCATGTGATTAAGGGCAGAAATGCACGTGAATGTATGAGTCGCCACCTTGTTTAATTATTTTAGGGTAAACTAGGAAAAAACCCTAAGTGACTCCAATTTTTAATTAACCTAATTATTAGATTAACTATCCCAATGGTTAAGGCACAATCTACGAACCCGAGGTGGATCCCGAGACTATGTCATGCTGATGAAACTAACCAAAAAGAATGCTTTGCAAAGTAATTGGATCAATGGAATGTTCAAGTGAATTCGACTTGCCGCCCGGGTAAAATCCCGAACGTGCCTACGTACTTCCGTTTGAATGGAAGATCAAAGTCAACGTAGTTCGATAGGCCTCTTTTAGAGGGCTTTGAATGGGGATGCTTTATGCATGAGTGTGTGCTTAAAAAGAGATTTTGCCTCTTAATGAGGGCTTGAAAAGATGTTTTGCGTCTTAGAGGATTTGAAAAGATGTTTTGCCTCTTAATGAGAGCTTGAAAAGAGATTTTGCCTCTTAGAGGGCTTGAAAAGATGTTTTGCCTCTTAATGAGGGCTTGAAAAGATGTTTTGCCTCTTAATGAGGGCTTGAAAAGAGATTTTGCCTCTTAGAGGACTTGGGAAGATGTTTTGCCTCTTAATGAGGGCTTGAAAAGAGATTTGTTTTATTTTTGTTTTTTTTCTTTGAGAACCAAGGGTCCATCTAAAGTCGAAATGATCACATGGCTTGGTTTGGATGGAAAAAAAAAGGTTGGCTATTGGTTAGGGTCTCACCCTGTGTTTTATGTAAAAAAAGGTTAACCATTAACCGGGTTCTACCCTAGGTTTGTGTAAAAGAGATTGACGATGGTTGGGTTCCACCTTGGGTTGTGTATGTTTTTTTTTATAATAGTTGCCCCTGAATCCGACTTGGAGGATTTTGCCCCCTGCTTGAGAGAATTGATGCCCTTATTAGCTGAAATAGAATTTCTTCTTAATGAAAGACTAAAAATTCCGTGATTACTTCTGTGATGGGAGAATGGTAAAGGTTCTTATCACTTCTTGCCCCCAGAATGGTGCTGACCATGGAATACTTCAAAACATTGGTGTTGCACTTGTCCAAACGATTGAGGAATCAAAGAGAACAAAGCTACTTATATGACTCGAGGAAACGGACAATGTGGATGACATCGCTCGTCTAAAAGGATCGAAGAAATGATGGTCCGAGTGGAAACGAGGTATTAAAGAATTACCTCTCAATGATTATGTTTGACATTTTTTTAAGGGTTGTTTTGGAAACCCCGGGGATCGAATTGACATTTTCCTCTCTCTCTCTTTTTTTTTTTCGAGGAATGACTCAAAGAGTGACGCTTTCAAAACGAACTTTTGAGATGACTCGATTTTTGTGACTCGTTGTGGAATGACCACTGGTGATGGAGACTTGATTTTAGAGACTCAAATTTTTCTTGTAGCGAATTTTGACTCGAAGGAACTCAGTGATTCCTGGAAAAAATGATTTATATACTCCCAAGGAGACCTTTGAAAGGGATTTTTTTTTATTTTAAGGACATACTTTGTTGTTTATCCTACAAAAATAGACTCTCTAAAAGAATTTATGAAAGCACTTTTTTTTTTTTTTTTGCCTTAACTGTTGCCTAGTAGCCGCCCTTTCGGGTTTTCGACTCTAGCAGGCTCTTTGCCCTAACTTTTGCCTAGACCGCCCTTTCGGGTTTTCAGCCTAGCGGGCTCAATTCTTGCCTGAAGCCGTCCTTTCGAGTTTTCAACTCCAGCTTTTATTTTTCTTTTCTTCTCTTTTTTTTATTTTTTTTATTTTTTATATTGGCAAAGAGAAAATACTATTTATGATGCAAACTTATGTTTGTGACCGCGCCTTTGTGGCTGCCTACGTATCTCCAAGAGCTCTTCGGGGGATGGGGAGAATCAGGTCTTTCGTAGTTCCTTTTGGGATGCGAACTTTGTGCTCGGCTAGTGCGGAATTCATCTCCGACTTGATGTTAGCGCGGAATTCCTTTCCGTCTTGGTGCGAAATTTATTTCCGACTTGCTGTTGGAGCAAAATTCAATTTCGCCTTAATGCTGATTGTGGAATTCATTTCCGATTTGATTTCTTCGGGATTCCTTCCCGACTTGATATTAATACAGAATTCATTTCTGACTTGATTTCTTCGCGGGATTTCTTCCCGGCTTGATTTCTTCGCGGGATTTCTTCCCGGCTTGCTGTCTTTACGGGATTCATTCCCGACTGGATGTCTTTACGGGATTCCTTCCCGACTTGATGTTTGATGCAGAATTCATTTCTGACTTGATTTCTTCGCGGGATTTCTTCCCGGTTTGATGTTGAATCAACTTATTGACTCGAGCTCGTATGATAGTGATGACCCTAAGCGAATCTGACTTTGTTGTTGTAGTGGCTTTCCACTGGTTGACTGAAATATGACTTGTATTCATCACAAAGAGTTTTGAATACCCACATTGTGGTGGTAACTTGAGTGGCTTGAGTGTTGAAGAAGCTTTTATGCTTTAAGTTTGTGGCTTCGCCATGTTTGAATTCTTGAGGTTAATTTGATTCCTTTTCTTGAACTTTATCTTCTTCTGAACTTGCAACTTATTTCATCAATGGTTCTCCTCTCCATAAGGAATTTTGAGGAGACTTTCCTTTTCCTTGTTTTGAGAAATGATCCTTGTTTATAAGGACACTTGTGCTTGTGCCATGCCTGGCGCTTGATTTTCAAGGTGTTTGTTGTCATCCAATTTGTGGAAATGACTGCTTCTTTTGCTTTTTCGAAATGTGAGCAGCCGCTTGGTCTTTGTCCTTATGGCTGAAATGATTTGTCATCTACCCTTGATGGGCTTGAATTTAACGGAGAGCTTGCAGTTGACCTATTTTTTGACAACTTGATTTCCTGTAGCTTTGTCCTTGATTTCTTTCTTTTATGCAGAAGTTCCTTTTGACCCTTTTTTCTTTTGCTTTGTTTGCTTCCTTTCGACCAGGGATTCCTTTTGTCCCATTTTTCCTTTTGCTTGCTTAGAAGCAGCCTCTCCATAAAGAATTTCGAGGCAACTTGATTCTGAGATGACTTGAGTAGTGTATGGATAGCATTGCAACTTCGTGCAGACCCAACCCAAATCCAAACATAACTTCTTTATTCTGTCGCTTTTAAGCTCAAAATTCAGACACCTCTCTGTCGGAGCATCTTCCATTCCTGGGTTTTCGGAGAAACCATTCTGGCCCTAACCCCTTCAATCAGCTTTGCCTCGGTACTGTTTGAGGTCTTGCGTACCCTTTGCTGGATCCTTTCCATGATTACCCTTCAAAACTTCCCCTTTGATGGTGCTTCTTAGGATGCCCCCAGCTTTGATTAATGCAGAGCAAATGAATGCATTTTCTTTGCCAATTTTTATTATCCTTCTTTTTTTTATCATCATTTTTTATTATTTTTTCCGATTTTTTTTTGTGCTTTCACAGGAAAGGATAGGGAAAGAGTATAAACATGATTGGAACGTAAACTGATCCCTTTTATTGATAAGACAAAATTTGTGTACAAAAGACACTTAGATTTACAAATTTGAATTGGATGAACACTTGAATGGAAATGAAAATGAAAAGAAAAAAGAAACTAGACCCTAAAAGATAGACTCTAGGTGGACTGTGATGGACTAGGATTGGATTTACTATAGTGACTTTATTCTTCTCAATGCTTAAATCGATCAGACATGTTGTTGTTGGTCTTGAACAATTCCTTTGTTCTTTTGGAGGTTTGATATCAACCTTCTCAGACACAAACTTCATTCATTTCTACGAAAAGTTCGAAAGGATCGAACGATTCTTGTTCAGCAATTTTTTTCTGCATTAATCCCATGATTAGGCAAAGGATTGGTTGATGTTTAGCTTGCTCTTGGGGATGATGGACCCATTGTCAACCAGGTCTTGTAGACGATTTTTCAAAGTCCAGCATGATTCTGCTTCTTGTATGAGTCTTCTTTGAGTTGACCCAACTGGATTAAGTCTTCCACCTTAGTTGCAGTCGCAATGAGCGATTGGAACATAGGCAAGTACTGTGTTTGAAGCTGTGACTGGTAGACAGGCAGTAAATTCTTGATTATTATGTCAACTTGTTCCTGTTCAGAGGGTCGGTTGATCATTTGAGCAGCTTTGGCTCTCCACCTCGAAAGGAACGAGGAGAAGGGCTCATTGTTCTTTTGTTTGGTGGTTTTTAGTTCCCTTCGAGTAACATCCACCTCCATATTATAGTGATATTGGGAATTAAATGCATTGCAGATGTCCTCCCAGGTCTTCATCTTAGACCGATCCAGGCTAACGAACCATCTTAATGCAGCACCAGTCAAAGATTGCTGAAACAACTGAGCAAGGAGCTCGCTGTTCAGGCCAAACGGGTTGAGGGCACCCACATACATTTTCAGATGCGTTGTGGGGCAAGTGGTTCCTTCAAACTTGTCCATGTTAGGCATCTTGAATTTTGTAGGTAATCTGGCTTTGGGGAACAAGGACAAGGAGTCCATGTCCACCACTTCCTTGTGTGTCTTGAGAGCAATAATAGACCTTTCCAATAATTCCAGCTTCTCTCTCATTTTCTGAGCTTCCAGCTCAGAAGCAGTTCCAGAGGGCATGTCATCCAGGGCAGGGTTTGGGGACGTCGGTGCAGCGTCGGGTCCCTGATTGGAGGCAGCAGGTCTGCTTCCCCCGGCTGAAGCTCCATTTCCATTACCACCACCTAGTTCAGCTATTAGGGCAGTCCTCTGTGCAGCTAAGGCCTCATTCATTCTGGCCTCCATCATGGCCTCCAGTTGTTCCATAAGGCATTGAATGTCAGACAGCGATGCCATTGGTGCAGTTGGGGTTGGGTGAGAGCTCAGTTGGTGTTTCGAGTACGAGTGGTCTTTGGAGGGGTACCTGTGAAAGGACATAGCCAAAACGATTAGACTATCCTATATAAGGTGTTTTCATAGGGTATGTGAGATAGTGTGAGGTAGGGTATTTGGACTTGACCCTGTGAGATGGGACGGTTTGACCCTGTGTGGTAGGGTAATGTTGGTATGCTAAGACACCCAGGATAGGACCCAATGGGATCTGATATGTAAGGTAGAGTGCTTAGGGCTGGACACCTCGACTTTTCGAAAGGCCCCTGGTTCTCAAAGAATCTTTCTTTTTGGGCCTTAAGGGCCAAAATGTGAATTTTTAGGCCTTTGAGGCCAAATTGGGAATTTTTGGGCCTTCGTGGACAAAATGTGAATTCTTGGGCCTCTATGACCAAATTGCGAACTTTTGGGCCTTCGGGGCCAAATTGGGAATTTTTGGGCCTTCGGGGCCAAATTGGGAATTTTTGGGCATTAGGGGCCACCAAATTGGGAATTTTTGGGCTTTCGGGGCCAAATTGGGAATTTTTGGGCATTAGGGGCCAAATTGGGAATTTTTGGGCCTTAGAGACCAAATTGGGAATTTTTGGGCCTTTGGGGCCAAATTAGGAATTTTTGGGCCTTTGGGGCCAAATTGAGAATTTGTTTTTTTGGTGAAGTATGGGGTGAATGCGTGAATGAGCACAACATAACAACACAATTCATTTTAATGGAATGATTCAGCATCATTGGGTGCATACAGCCCTAAAGGATAGGTACTATAGGCTATGACTCAAATAGAGAATTGGCTTATAAGGGACCCTTGAACCTTGAGTATGGATATACCTAACCACATGTGAAACAAAGAGTTTCACGTGGGTCAAACAGTACGCATACTCATGGGCCACCCTCAAAAGGATTAGGAGTGGTTTACGGTAACAGGGAGGACGCTTTGGCTGTCCGTCGACATAATCAAAGAGACCTGCCGATCAGCGCTACTTACTATCCAGACTCAGAAGTTTGAACAAAGAGAGAAGAAATTCATTTGAAATTCATTTTTTATGCAATGGAGAAAAAGATTCTCAATCGTGCAAATAAATCAACAAATTTTAAAATGTTTTAATTAAATTGTACAAATTGAGTCCAAATTTCCTCATCTCGTATTCTTAAAGAAAGAATACTGGATTTTTTTTTTTGTTGGGGTACCCTGCAAAACCAAGCATAGTAAAATAATACCCTAAAGAAGGGCCGGTTAGTTTACATAACAATCGTAGTCCTCTTCATGTAAAATGATTACATGATGTCCCCAGCGGAGTCGCCAAACTGTGAACCACTACCCCAAATATCATAGCATGTGAATGCATGTGATTAAGGGCAGAAATGCACGTAAATGTATGAGTCGCCACCTTGTTTAATTATTTTAGGGTAAACTAGGAAAAAACGCTAAGTGACTCTAATTTTTAATTAACCTAATTATTAGATTAACTATCCCAATGGTTAAGGCACAATCTATGAACCCGAGGTGGATCCCGAGACTATGTCATGCTGATGAAACTAACCAAAAAGAATGCTTTGCAAAGTAATTGGATCAATGGAATGTTCAAGTGAATTCGACTTGCCGCCCGGGGTAAAATCCCGAACGTGCCTACGTACTTCTGTTTGAATGGAAGATCAAAGTCAACGTAGTTCGATTGGCCTCTTTTAGAGGGCTTTGAATGGGGATGCTTTATGCATGAGTGTGTGTATGCTTTATGCATGAGTGTGTGTATGCTTTATGCATGAGTGTGTGTATGCTTTATGCATTTTGTTTAGGCATTCTGCCTGAAAATTGATTTTTAGGCATTTGATGCCAAAAGTGTTGATTTTAATGGCTTTTAGCCAAAAAGTTTGATTTAGGCAATTGTTGCCAAAAATTGATTATTGGGCGATTGTCGCAAAAGATTGATTGTTTGAAGGCTTTAAAGCCAAAATATTGATTTCGGCAATTTGTTGCCAAAAGTTGGTGATTGGGCGATTGTCGCCAAAAATTGATTGACTTAAGGCAATTTATTTGCCAAAAGTAATTGTTTGAAGGCTTTTAGCCAAAAATTGTGATTTAAGCGATTTGTCGCTAAGAAAAAGATTAATCTCACTTATAGGCAATTTGTTTGCCAAAAGTGGTTACTTGAATTGCAATGTAGGCAATGTATTGCCAAGACAAAAACGTGTTTGAATTAAGGCCTTTTAGTCACAATTATTGATTAATTGGACTTAAGCCGCATTTGTTCGAAATAAAGGCAATTTCACCATAGTTATTGATTAACTAGGCTTTTTAGCCAATATTGTCGAATTTAAGCTTAACACCACGATTATTGATTAACCGGGCATTTAGCTTAAATTTATTTACTTGAAGCAATTTGTTTGCTTAATGATGACATGGATGCATTTATGCAGTTGTAAAGTTATTAGGAGTAGAAGAGAAGCATGCATGAAGTGCTAAAATTAAATAGGCAGAGTTTAGTTCATATACCTGATTTAATCGTCGACCGCTTCTTAACTCCAGGTTAAGCTCCTCGTTAAGGGAAAATTAATTAATTTGATTTTAATGACCACTTAACAAAGCAAGAAAGCAATTAAAGCTAAACTAAAATGCAGAAAAGCAGTAAAGAATCTCAAGGAGCGTAGGGGAGAAGGAACGTCCGTCAACACAGACTGAGTGAGTTGAAAGGTCACACCGGGGCTGTATTTATAGGCCAAATGGACTGTTTCTGCGGCTCGGGTCGCCGGGTTCGGCGGCAGATAGGGCGGCCTAAGCCGCCGGAGCTCGGCGGCCTGAGTCGCCGGGCCCGGCGGCCGCAGCCTCTGTCACCGACGGCTGCCGCCGCCGGCAATAGCGGCTACCGCCGCCGTGAAGGGAGGCCGCCGCAGCCGCAGCCGCAGCGGCCGGCGCACTTTCTAGTTTTACGTTTCGGAGGCTTTTCCGGGAGTTCCGGACCTCCAAAAAATATTCCAGGACCAGTTCCGCGATCCTCGCGACGTCCCGGACGTTTTAAGTACCATATTGGCATACCTCCGGTAAATTTCCGAAATGGCCTCTAGTCCGGCCGAACTGTTTGCAGTCCGGGAAAACTGGCTCTTTGAGCCTCAAAATTTGAGTATTCACACATGGTCTCCGGATCCACCTCGGGTTCACAGATTATGCCTTAAACATTGGGATAATTAATCTAGTAATTAGGTTAATTAAAATTGGAGTCAGCTTAGGGTTTTTTCCTAGTTTACCCTAAAATAATTAAACAAGGTGGCGACTCACACATTCACGTGCATTCCTACCCTTAGTCATATGCATTTTTATGCCTATTTTTGGGGGAGGGGTTCACAGAGGTCAACCCTGAAAATGCCAATTTGCCCCTCTCAGGATTTCAATATGACACTGTGCAGTTCATAGAAGGAAAAACTGTAAACTCTCGAATTCTCTTTGATTTCGGGACGGTGGAAATAAATTGCATAGTGCCTTTGATGCTGAAAATGTCCTATCTGTCGGGAATGATTATGGCAAGGTCCGGAAAGACATACCCCACACTGCAAGCTTGGGAATGTCCGGTGAATGAAGGGACCTTTGGATTAGGTTATGAGCCCACTGATGAAGACCGTGTTGAGAGGACCAGGAGAGGAAGGAAGGAGAGTATACAAATGCGGCCTTACCTTTTGACTTTGAATGGTCACTTCTGCAAACCGGGAGAAACGATTCCTTATTGTGGCTTCCAAGAACCATTTTGCTGCCCGACTGCTAAGAAGATGTTGCCTGGGTTAGAAATATTCTCTGATGTCCGGGGCAACAAGCCCGAAACAATAACTGAACTAGAAGTGGAAGACTTCATGCAGCCCAGTCTCTTTGACGAGGTTGCAGTCATTACAGGAAATGATGGGAACCAAGACCTGCTGAGCCTGATCAAGCCGTACGAAGGGCCTCTCACCAACTGGTACGCCGAGGAGGAGCGCACTGCTGATAAACCCCCTCCCGAGTCAAACCTAGAGTCTGTAATCAAGTCCTGTACTGAGTCTGAGTCTGACCCCGAGTCTAAAACCAAGTCAGAGTCCAGTTCCAGTTCTGAGTCGTCTGTGTCGGATTTAGAAAATCCAGACTTCAAATTTGATGTAATTTTTGAGGACGATTCCGTCCTAATCAATAAGAGCTTGCAAATTATTGGCTACCCCGCATGTCTATCTTTCCAAGCATTTCCAAGCAAAAATAATCAAATAAACGAAATAAAAAATGAAAAAGAAAAAATAATAATTGGCAAAGAAGAAAATGAACATACATACATTGCATCTGACTGTGTGAACAGGGAACAGGTCATTGAATGTTTGAAGAAGTTTGCCGATTACTTCATGTGGAAGGCAAGTGACATCACGGGAATTGACCCGGCAATAGCGGTGCACAAGATTCCAATATACCCTGAGGCTAAAACCTGTAAAACAGAAGCTAGGAAGGCTGAAAACAGAATGGCCCTTGAAAATCAAGGAGGAAGTAGCCAAGCAACTAGAGAATAAGTTCATAGAACCTATTGCCTATCCGACGTGGTTAGCAAATATTGTGCCGGTGCCGAAGAAAGATGGCAAAGTCAGAATGTGTGTGGATTACTGGGATTTGAATAAAGCATGTCTGAAGGATGACTTCCCCCTGCCACATATTGACTTGTTGGTGGACCGAATGGCGGGACACGAGATGGTCTCCTTGACCAATCTTGCTGTCGGATACAATCAGATAATGATGCATTTGCCAGACAAAGAGAAAATGGCATTCATCACGGAGTGGGGAACCTACTGCTACAGGGTTATGCCTTTTGGGCTCAAAAATGCCGGGGCAACCTATCAAAGAATGGCAACGACCATCTTCCATGACATGATTCACAAAGAAGTAGAAGTGTATGTGGACGATATGGTTGTTAAATCAAAAACAGCTAAAGAACATACAACAGCACTTGAGAAGTTCTTCCTTAGACTTCGAAAGTACAATTTAAAGCTCAACCCGGCAAAATGTCTGTTTGGAGCTACATCCGGAGTATTTCTGGGGCATATGGTCAGTCGGAAGGGCATAGAGATTGACCCTTCAAAAGCCAAAGCCATTTTGGAAATGCCAGCACCAAAGACAGAAAAAGAAGTTCGGGGTTTCCTGGGAAGGCTACAGTACATCAGCCGGTTCATTAATCAATTGGCCAATACTTGTGGTCCGATTTTCAAATTACTCAGGAAAGGAGTAGCCATCAAATGGAATGAGGATTGTCAGAAAGCTTTTGACCAAGTCAAGCAATATCTGTTATCCCCGCCAGTTTTACAGCCACCAAGGCTAGGAAAGCCTTTGCTATTGTACCTATCAGTGACAGAAGAAGCGATGGGTGCAATGCTAGCTCAACAAGCAGAAGATACAACGGTAGAAAATGTCGTGTATTACCTCAGCAAAAGGATGCTAGACTACGAGCTAAAATACAATAAGATAGAGAAGTTGTGTCTGGCTCTAGTTTGGGCTTGTACAAAGCTGCAGCACTACCTCTCGTCCTACACCACATACGTTATTTCTGAATTGAACCCCTTGAAATTCCTTATGGAGAGGCCGGTTCTTGACAGTAAAATTGCTAAGTGGTTGTCGGTGCTCGCAGCCTATGATTTAAAATTTGTACAACGGAAGGCAGTGAAGGGCGGAGCCTTAGCTGATCAATTAGCAGAATTATCGGTCGAAGACCAAATGCCGGAGGTAGAATTTCCTGATGAAGACTTGTTGAGCTTGGAAAGTGAAGTCTGGGAAATGTACTTCGATGGAGCTTCAAACTACCATGGAAATGGGGTTGGAGTCGTATTCAAAACTCCTTGTGGAGAATACGTCCCAATCGCAGTCAAATTAGATTTTGACTGCACCAACAATGAAGCCGAGTATGAAGCTTGCATAAAGGGGTTAGAAGCAGCCCTGGAAAAGGAAATAAAGGTCCTCAAGGTTTTCGGGGATTCCAATTTAATAGTCTCCCAAGCTTTGAGAAAATGGAAAATTAAGGAAGAGCGTTTGGTTCCTTACCAACAACGCTTGGACGAATTGGCTCAGCAATTTGAGGATTTATCCTTCCATTACTTGCCGCGAGCCAAAAATCAGTTTGCTGATGCTCTGGCTACTTTGGCCTCTATGGTTAATGTAGGGGGAGACCAAGTCATTCGACCTCTGATAGTTCGGCTACAGAAACAACCAGCACATATCATGAATTTGGTGGATGACAAGCCCTGGTATTGGGATATACAGAATTATCTTCAGAATGAGGCCTACCCGGAGGGATCCTCGAAGACTGATCAACGGACATTGAGATAGTTAGCATCCGGATATTTCCTTACTGAGGGAGTTCTGTATAAAAGAAGTTGGAATGGCCTGCACCTAAGGTGCGTTGATGAGGGAGAAGCTCAAACCATTATGGATTCCTTACATAATGGGGAGTCTGGTCCACACATGCACGGGATAGCCTTGGCTCGAAAAATCGTGAACCTGGGTTATTACTGGTCAACCATGAATGCAGATTGCGTGAGGCACACGCAGAAGTGCCATGAGTGTCAAATTTTTGCTAAGCTGCAAAGACAGCCTCCGGTCAATTTGAATCCTATTGCTTCACCATGGCCTTTCGCAACTTGGGGCATAGACGTGATCGGAAAAATCCACCCAAAGGCTTCCAATGGTCACCAATTTATCTTGGTCGCTGTTGATTATTTCACTAAGTGGATTGAGGCAGCCTCCTATTCGGTCTTGAATGCCAAGAAGGCAGCACAGTCCGTTCGTACTAACATCCTTTGTCGGTACGGAATGCCATTCGAGATCATTACTGATAACGGGTCCCACTTTCAAGGTGAATTTTCGGACCTGCTAAAGCAAAAGATGACTCAGCATCACAAGTCTTCACCCTATCGTCCACAAACAAATGGGGCTGTAGAGGCTGCAAATAAGGCTATAAAAGTCATTTTGCAGAAGACGGTTAGAAAGCACAAAGCTTGGCATGAACAGTTGCCAAATGCCCTATGGGGATATATGACTTCAATCAGAACGCCTACTGGGGCAACTCCGTATTCCTTAGTGTATGGTATGGAAGCAGTGTTGCCTATCGAGCTGGAAGTTCAGTTGGCGAGGATTATCCGGGAAAGCCAGATTAGCGAAGCAGATTGGGCTAAGAATTATCATTTGCAACTCTTGGGTATGGATGAAAAGCGATTGCAAGCAATCCACCAAACTCAAGCTTACTAGAGAAGAATGGCATGGCATTAAACTGGGAGAAGGTTGTTTGGTCCTGAAGGAAATTAGACAGCCAATCATAGACCCACGTGGGAAGTTTCGTCCTCATTGGGCTGGACCCTATGTGTTGAAGAAAATATTGTCTGGCGGAGCCGTCAATTTGACTGATTTAGATGGTTTGGAGTTTACGAATCCATGTAATTAAGATCAGTTAAAAAGATATTATGTGTAATTATAATCATTGGATGATGTAAAAAAGAACTACATTAGACCTGATTCTCTTCGGAAAAAAGAAATTATGTATCGGAGATATGTAGGTAACCCTCTTTGGGCGCGGTCTAAACATTAATGAAAATCATTGCATAATTCATTCTTCTTTGCCAAATAAATAAAAAAAAAAGAAACAAAAAAAGTGAAAAAAAAAAGAGAAAAACCCGCTAAGTCGAAAACCCGAAAGGGCGGCTTAGGCAAAGTCGGGGCCCGCTAAGTTGAAAACCCGAAAAGGGCGGCTTAGGCAAAAATTAGAGCTTGAATAAATAAAGTTGGAAAATGCTTGGAAAGCTTAAAAGACAAATCGCATTCCCAATTAAAGCAATAAAGTCAAACAGTCCGAAGTCAAGCAGAAAGCAAAAGAAAAATAAATAAATAATGAAGTCTAAGTCCAAGTCCAAAAAAAAAACATACATCCAAAATCCAAAGTCCAAGTCCCAAATAAAAAGTCAAAATAAGGGAAAAACAACAAAAGTCCAAAAAGCCTATAAGAGTCTAGGTGTCCCGTCGCCTCCGTGGGGCAACATCCTCCGAGTCATCCCTAGCTGCTAAACTCTCTCTAACCTCGCCTGTCCGAGGAGCCAACACAATCTCCTCATCAGTCCCAACCTCATCATCAGCGTCAGCCTGAACCCAACCTTCAAGTGCACTCAGCAGTACGGTCCTCCTTGGCCTCTCAATCGGCCAGACAACGGCAATGAACCAGGTCCGATACTCAGGAGAAGTCTGAACATTGGCAGGATTAGGTAAAGGCCTAACCATGTGATGATCTCTAACCCAAGCCCTAAGGACGGCTCGGGTAACACCCGGAGTGATGGCTGAATCAGCTGAAATGTCATCCATAATTGGAACAGTCTGGTCTATCCCCATCTGCCTCAAAACGCGCGAAGCGCAGTACCAAGTACAGTGTGTAAGGCCTAAAAGGTAAACCCGAGTATGGCGGAAGCTAACCTAGATAAAGCGGGTGATGTCGTACTAGGAGATGAACCACAGTACCTCATTTGGACCCAACTCAATCAGCCATGAGGTCCATGCATCAGTAGACGGGTAAGTGATCAGGATCCTCCGCATATGATACTGAGAGGGGCTATAGGGCAAGAGAGTAGGAGAAGCAACCACTTGGAGGTGGTCCTTTAACCAAACCTGAGTAATGGATCCTTTCTATTACAAAGGAATGAACTAAAAGAAAGAAGAAAAATAAGGAAAAGGAAAAGGGGAAATACCTGGAGAATAATCGGAGAGACTGTCCAGTCATCGAACCCTAAAGCAGCTCTGTCAAGGCTCCTGATGGTCTCTGCCAGCACAATGCCGCAGATGCAACCCATATCCTCCATCTGCCGAATCATGGGGCAGAGTCGCAAATCCCCAAAGCTTGGATCCTTGTTGAACAAGAAACCAGCTAATAAGCAGAAAACCAAGGCTCGCATTCTCAGCCTCATCCGGTCTGGGTCGTCTGAGCGAATCTCTGAAAATTCGTCAATCAGGGGCAGCAGAATTGCTTTCTGGTCACCAACAATCATAGCCCTAGCTTGTGGTTGGCTGAACTGAAACAGGTTTTCAAACGACCGAACATACCCAATTTTTACCTCATGCTTGACTAGAGGGGCATTGGGGTCGCACCCTATAATAGCGCAGAATTCCTCAAAAAGAGGGCACATCTCCTCCATCATGGCCCCGAACTGAAAAACGTGAGCCTCCGGGTCCCAAAGTCTAATGCAGGCCCGTAGAAAATCCCAGTCAATTACCACTCCCCTAAGGGTAATGATAGGAGAAAGACCATACCTCCCTAAGTTGATCTTTTCGACTTTGGAGAGACTCTTGGTCCAGCTGTGCATGCTATGGTTATAAAAAGGATTCATGTTTTTTGAAAAGAAAAGAAGGAAGAAAAGAGAGAAAAGAGAAGAAACGGGTTGAAAACTGTTTTTCTCGCACGATTTTCGAGAAAGAATGGGTACAATCTGAAAAAAAGCAGTGTTTTTATAAGAAAAATGCGCCCAGAGGCGGCTGCCGCCGCCAGCATCACCGGCGGCCACCGCCAAAAAAAAAAAAGAAAAAAAAAGAAAAAAAATTTTTTTGAGAAAAAAAAAAGCCTGTTTTCTTACAAAACAAAATGGATGATCATGCATACATATAATTTTCAGTACTAACCAAGTGCAGGTACAGTCAAAGTTCAGTACAGAAATACAGGCAAAGAAAGAAAAACAAAAAAATCTAGCAACCATGGCATCAACGACGGGGCCTCCTCCTCCTCTGATCATCAAAGGCCCTCAGAGTCCAGGACGCAGAAAGTTCTTGCTGCATCCCGATCATCAGCTCCATCATTTGAGTGACCAAGCCGCTTGGAACCTGGAAACCATACAAAAAAAAAAAAAACACAAGTCAATATCAAATCTCTTATGAATCCTTTTTGTGAGAGATTTATCAGTCTTTACCTCAGTGATGTCCTCGGGAGGAAGATCCAAGCGATCCACAGTCTCCAGGGAGACCTCCCGAAAAGCTACAGTCCGTCAGGTGTATAGTAGGAAATGCTGTATGGAAGACGTAGGTTGGCCAGGCCTGGATAAAGCGGCCTGGTAGCCTCTGAAATGGCCCGAGGAGCCCTAGAAGGACCTGACAGGTGACTAGGCCCAGCCTGAGACGGGCCCTCAACCGGAGTGGAAGAAGAGGGATCGGTCGTAGGCCTCCTCCTCGGAGTCCTAGTCGAGGGGCCCGAAGCCCGAGAAGAATGGGTGCCAAGCGGCTGGGAAGGTGCCGGTCTCTGAAAACCATCAAGCCGAGATCCAATGGGCTGCATAAAAAAGATTCTGCAGAACTCGGCATAATCTCCCCCCAAGATGAGCTCCACATGTGGACCACCCTCAGTATGAGTATGGTGAGCGTCATCTGCTTGCCCGACCGCATGTCTTCAAGAGGGGAATAAGGGACAGAGCGACAGCCTCTTATCTGAAGGTCTACTCTCTCGCCCAAGTAATATCGCCTCAGGACGGGGTGCGACAAGATAACCCTCTGCAGAGACAAGGCATCCGACCGCTGGAAGTGGGGGTCGGCTTGAATCCAACTCTGTAGACGGGCAGTCATCGGCCCCACCTCAACCTATGAAAAATGCAAATATGTTAATAAATCCTTTTTATTTAACATATGCAAGAATTACTAAGCACATACCTGCTCCAGAGTGCAAGTATCAAAAAAGGCTCTCAGATCCTTCAGCGATTTCTTGTGCCGAATGGTATGAAGGTTTGTTCGGTACCACCTCCAAGCCGAAGGTACCAGCCCTAATCCAAGATCAGCATGAATCAGCTCCGGGCGAGTGTAAGGAAAGTGTTTTCGCCGAAAATCCCCCCGAGGACCCGAAAACATCCTTTTTGTGGTTTTTGATGAAATATTTTTATTTGGATGCGATGCCGATAAATCGGTCTTATAAACAATTTTGAGTCGCCACCCATTGTTTAGGCAATGGGACCGTTTTTATAAAAATGACTTCATTTTAAACCCAATTTGTTTTAAGGCCAAATTATTTTAAAAGACTGGTCAGACGCACCAATATAGTTCTAGGTCAGGGAATTGGGTACGTCGGCCCATTGGAAGCCGACGCCCGGAAAACCGGCCTCTATTAACCTATGATTTCTAATTTATTTTAATTAGAAAAAGCCAAATTATTTATTTACTTAAACCCAACCCAAATGAATCGGACCGAGTTCCTATTTGGAAAATTATTTAATCGTCCCAATCAAATCTAATTATCACATAACAATTATTCAAATCAAAGCAATTAAACCAAATAAATAAAAAGACCCACTCTTGCCTTATGGTTCAAGGCGGGCGACAAACCGAGTCAAAAATATTAAATAAAATAAATAAACGAATGACCCGCTCTTGCCTTATGGTTCAAGGCGGGCAACAAATCGAAGAATAAATCAAATAAATAAAACACTCGCTCTTGCCTTATGGTTCAAGGCGGGTAACAAACCGGATCCAAATATATATATATATATAAATCGAATCCATAAACCAATAAAAATTCATACAAATAATAAAATAATGAAATAATAAAATTCATACAAATAAATATATATAATCACATTTTAATATTTTAAGCTTAATTAAACTGTGATCTGTTCATATTTGGGCATTCTCAGTCCTTAAAATTTATTTTTATGTAAAATTTATATTTTTTTTTATTATTATTTCTGGAAAAATTGATGAACAGTACTGTTCATCGATGAACAAACAGTTACTGTTCATCGATCACTTCTGGAAAAATTAATGAATAGTGTGTGAATAGTACATGAATAGAGTGTGCACAGTGTTATGAATAGTAGTGAACAGTGCGTAAATAGTATCAATTTCTAGAAAATTAAGAACATTTACTGTTCATCGATGAACAAATAGTTACTATTCATCAATCATTTCTAGGAAAATTGATGAATAGTTACTGTTCATTGAACAAACAGTTACTGTTCATAGATTATTTCTGGGAAAATTGATGAAAAGCTGCGTGATTTTTACCCAGAATTCATTTTTAAGTATTTTTTTTTTTTACATCATTTCTTGTTTAAATATGATTTAAGGACATATAAAATGGCCAAATATGAACAGAATATAATTTAAAGAAGCTCAAATCACTAAAATCACAAAAATATATAAAAACACAAAAATATGTGAAAAAAAAATACAAAAATGTTAAACAAATTACCTGATCCTCAGATTGAGGATTGTAAATGGATCAAATGTCCAGAAGCTTTTTTTCCAAGGATTGAAGTGTGTTTTTTTATGTTTTGATTTTTTCGCTCTTTTTATGGTTTGATTCACCTAAAATTGATATCTAATGCCAATTTCTCTTCAAATCAACTCATAAGAATTTTTTGGAGAGAAAATGTGTCAACACAGTATGTTTTTTAGGGTTTTTGCCGTTTATGGGGTTGTGAAATTGTGTAGAAGTTGTGTGAAAATTGTGAGAAAGAGATGAATTTATAGAGCTAGGTTATACTGTAGCAAACAGTTACTGTAGCACACGGCTACTGTAGCACGTGGCTACTATAGCACGCGTCTTTTTTTTATTATTATTTTTTTTATTATTATTTTTATTATTATTTTTATTTATTTATTTATTATTATTATTTTTGTTTAAATCCTTGGATTAAAAGACTTCTAGATGGCATTGACCCATTCATCCTCGTATCATCATTGGATCAGGCAGGACATAAAAAACACGCGTCAACAGTTTGCCCCCCCACTTTATCATTAATTGTGTAAAGAATTAATGTTAAAGTGGCCCACTGACGCGCCTTCAATCTTGGGCTGAATGAAGTAGCTGTCTTGATCATCTGGTCACGTCCAAAGCTCAGTCTGATCGGCTTTGTTGGCTCCAGTCGGATCGGTAACAATCTCTAAAACTCGGTCTGATTGGTTTTGAAGATACCTTCTAAGCTCGGTCTGATTGGCTCGAAGGATTTTGATTTGAATTGACTTGATCATCTGGTCACGTCCAAAGCTCAGTCCAATCGGCTTTGTTGGCTCCAGTCAGATCGGTAACAATCTCCAAAACTCGGTCTGATTGGTTTTGAAGATATCTTCTAAGCTCGGTCTGATTGGCTCGAAGGATTTTGACTTGAATTGACTTGATCATCTGGTCACGTCCAAAGCTCAGTCTGATCGGCTTTGTCGGCTCCCGTCGGATCTGTGACCAACTCCAAAGCTCGGTCTGATCGGCTTTGAAGTCACCTCCGAAGCGCGGTCTGGTTGGCTCGAAGGATTTTGGTTGTGTTGATTTGATCGTCTAGACACGTCCAAAGCTCAGTCTGATCGGCTTTGTCGGCTCCCGTCAAATCTGTGATCAACTCCAAAGGTCGGTCTGATTGGCTTTGAAGTCACCTCCGAAGCGCGGTCTGATTGGCTCGAAGGATTTTGGTTGTGTTGATTTGATCGTCTGGACACATCCAAAGCTCAGTCTGATTGGCTTTGTAGACTCCCGTCGGATCTGTGATCAACTCCAAAGCTCGGTCTGATCGGCCTTGAAGTTACCTCCGAAGCGCGGTCTGATTGGCTCGAAGGATTTTGGTGATCATTTTCAAAGCACGGTCAGATTGGCCTTAAAGTTACCTCCGAAGCGCGGTCTGATTGGCTCGACGGATTTTGGTGATCGTCTCCAAAGCACGGTCTGATTGGCCTTGAAGTTACCTCCGAAGTGCGGTCTGATTGGCTCGAAGGATTTTGGTTGTGTTGATTTGATCGCCTGGACACATCCAAAGCTCAGTCTGATCGGCTTTGTCGGCTCCCGTCGGATCTATGATCAACTCCAAAGCTCGGTCTGATTGGCTTTAAAGTCACCTCCGAAGCGCGGTCTGATTGGCTCGAAGGATTTTGGTGATCATCTCCAAAGCACGGTCTGATTGGCCTTGAAGTTACCTCCGAAGCGCGGTCTGATTGGCTCGAAGGATTTCGTGATCATCTCCAAAGCACGGTCTGATTGGCATTGAAGTTACCTCCGAAGCGCGGTCTGATTGGCTCGAAGGATTTCGTGATCATCTCCAAAGCACGGTCTGATTGGCCTTGAAGTTACCTCCGAAGCGCGGTTTGATTGGCTCGAAGGATTTTGTGATCATCTCCAAAGCACGGTCTGATTGGCCTTGAAGTTACCTGCGAAGCGCGGTCTGATTGGCTCGAAGGATTTTGGTGATCATCTCCAAAGCACGGTCTGATTGGCCTTGAAGTTACCTCCGAAGCGCGGTCTGATTGGCTCGAAGGATTTTGGTTGTGTTGATTTGATCGTCTAGACACATCCAAAGCTCAGTCTAATCGGCTTTGTCGGCTCCCGTCGGATCTGTGATCAACTCCAAAGCTCGGTCTGATTGGCTTTGAAGTCACCTCCAAAGCGCGGTCTGATTGGCTCGAAGGATTTTGGTGATCATCTCCAAAGCACGGTCTGATTGGCCTTGAAGTTACCTCCGAAGCGCGGTCTGATTGGCTCGAAGGATTTCGTGATCATCTCCAAAGCACGGTCTGATTGGCATTGAAGTTACCTCCGAAGCGCGGTCTGATTGGCTCGAAGGATTTTGTGATCATCTCCAAAGCACGGTCTGATTGGCATTGAAGTTACCTCCGAAGCGCGGTCTGATTGGCTCGAAGGATTTTGTGATCATCTCCAAAGCACGGTCTGATTGGCGTTGGAGTTACCTCCGAAGCGCAGTCTGATTGGCTCGAAGGATTTCGTGATCATCTCCACAGCATGGTCTGATTGGCCTTGGAGTTACCTCCGAAGCGCGGTCTGATTGGCTCGAAGGATTTCATGATCATCTTCGAAATACACCATCACTAATCAGTAAGAGAATTGACTCGATCAGCCTTGAAATACATCATCACTAATCGAGGAAAATGATCCAAACAGCTTTGCAATACATCATCACTGCTCGGTGGGACCAAACGGCTTCGAGAAACCATCACTGGTTGGCTTGAAAATATTTCAAGAGAAACGAGCAATTTCTGTGTACAAACAGATCTTGCATTTGTTAAATGTTGGGGCGTCACATGCCCCCATGCATTAATAATCGTAAACTCTGAAATTTGAAATTTTGCATCAGGACAAAAGATTTTATTTTTGCCCCCTGTTTGGAATTCCGTCCCGAGACCAAAAATATTATCTTTTAAGCAAACCTCAAAAATTTTATTTTTCTTTTCTTTGCATTTTTTTTGAAAACTTTATTTTTTTTTATCCATTGCAAATTTTTT
The DNA here is from genome assembly GCF_041381405.1 of Jatropha curcas. Lineage (NCBI taxonomy): Eukaryota > Viridiplantae > Streptophyta > Magnoliopsida > Malpighiales > Euphorbiaceae > Jatropha > Jatropha curcas. The sequence goes on along the minus strand of NC_143152.1, from coordinate 12,458,207 downwards.
TTTTTTTTTGAAATTTTAGCAAATTTTTAGGAATACCCTTCCTGATGCGGGGATGAAAGAATACTTACCTAAGGGCAATTTGATAGAGTTGATGATTTTGCCCCCTGTGTGACGAGCCGCACACTGACTCCAAATTGCCTAAGGGCTTTGATTTTTTTTATTTTTGATTTTTTTTATTTTATTTTAAATTTGCTTTGTTCCTGCACAAAGAAAACAAAACCATAGAGACAAAAAGAGGTGCCCCACTCATTTGCAAGAATGGTCCACGAGCATAAAGGCCCAATTACTTTATTCCAAAATTGACAAAAGACAATAAAATAAAAGCTAGAATTGACACAAAATGAGAGTTACCGCTTTATCCGGACGCCATTTGTCCATGTGCCGCATCTCCGGATGTTTCCACCACTAATTTTCAATCCCATGGGGCCCGTTCGCACCCTATCACCACCGAAAGCAAATGGCAGCCAGTTGGTGATGAGTATCATTTCAACTTAACGAAGCTTATCCACATTCTATCACCGCCGAAAACAGATGCCATCCAGCTGATGATGATCATCATTTCAACCTCATGGGGCCTTTCCCCTCCTATAAGTAGGAATCCCATGCTTCATTCTCTCCTCATCCCACAGCATTTGAAACAACTTTTCTTCCATGGCTTTCAGAAATCGAGTCTCATCTTTCGTTCAATCCATCCCTGATGACCTATGGCGAATTCCTCCTATGAACCAACTCGTTTGGCTGAAATATTTCAAAGACTTAAAACCTGACTATGGTTTCTTATCTTGGCTCGTTACTCATTTTAATCCTAGCACTATGGTTTTCTGGTTTGAAGACTCTGAAGTAACTTCGACCTACGAGGAGATGTGTGCCGTGATGGATCATCATAATGATCAAGACGAAACTCTGGCTTTACCCCCAGGTCCTAGGTATGACCTAGTTGAGATTGCGGCCTTGTGTCCGGTTTACCTTTCTGATGGCATAAACGTGGATCAAGGCCTCCCCTTGGAACCTTTCTTGAGCAGGGTTTTGTCCATTGATCTAAATCTCTCTTGGATTCGAGCTTGCTGCTTCTTGCTGTTGAATGTGTATGCCATGAAGAGTCGTCAACCTGGAATTGGAGATTTTCGACTTCTGACCGTTGTTCGTGACATGCAATTGTACCATCATACTGTCTTCATGATGATCATGGGAGAGACAATGTGTTGGGTCAGGGATATTGCCCTTCATGTCTCCGATTTCAATGTTCATCATCGCGGTTGTCCACTGCTGTTGCAAGCCTGGGCTCTGGACAAATTAAGCCTGATTCCTCCGGTTCCAGCTCGCTTAATTCCAACCTATGGACTTGCCATCTTTCAATCTCGATCTCGGAGATGCCTCGATTTTGGAGATAACCCTACAATTCGGTGGACTTGTCCTTGGTGGAGGATTAGACTGGTCACGACCGGAAGTATGAACCTCAATTATGTGTTGTATGCCAGTCTAGACCGTTCCATGGCCTATTTTCCCAACAGGATCAGCCGTCAATATGGGGTGATACAGCGTGTGCCCAGAACCCATAACTTTGAGAGTGGTCTGATAACACCGCATCTGTTGACCAATTTGGCTGACCGTTGGCAAAATCGAAACACCATGTACCTGGGTCAAGGGGTGATGCAAGACACCGTGACACCCGAGTATATTGACTGGTTTTATTCCTAGTGATGAAACTGGGTCTTGAAAGAGTTGGTGTCTGATGATCCAACTGCTGGGATGACTGCTGCTGCTGCTTTTTCTTTTTTCTTTTTTTTTTTTGGAGGGACGTGAACTCCCAATTATTGTATCTTTTTTTTTGTGTTTCACTAAATAAATCCGCTGGTTCTCTTTTGAATGAATCATGTTTTCTGCATATAAGACAACAAAGAACAACAACAAATCTTTTCCTGCGAAATTATTTGTTGGATTAGCATTTGGGTCTCCTGCCCTTGGATTAAGAAATGAAAGAACATTAAAGTGGATTGGAAATTTACTTTTTTTTTTTTTTTTTGAAAAGATAGGGTGATTTGCAATATTCAAAAAGTGATAAAATATGCAACTCCCTCATGTATAAAAACATTTTTTATTTTATTTTTTTATTTTTATTTCTTTTCTCTTTTTTTTTTAAATTGTATTCCTATAAGTTGTATTCCTATAATCACTTTAAAACAAAAACAACACGAGCAAACGTAAAATGTATAAAGAAAACAACATGCAATCACACAAATGCAGTCACGCAAAATATATGAAAATAACATAACAAAATTGCCCGCTTTGCGAGGCTATCAATTTCTCCACACTTAGCTCTTTGCTTTTCCCAAAGCAAAAACATTCATCTTTTTTTTTTGGACTCATGTTGATCATGTTTATTTTGCTCGTTGATTTAGACTTCTTAAATAATCTACCGAAGATAAGAGATTTAATGTATTTTATGAACTTTAGTATAAATGAATATGAGTTTAAAATTGTCAATATAGCTATACAAAATCTAGTCATTCAAAATATGAAATAAACAATCCTCCTGCCTTAAAATGCAAAATAGGAAGTACTTGGGACAATTCTAACACGCATGTATTGTTTCTTATCTCAAGGCATTTTTAGGTAACCTATTTCTATCTCACAAAGTGGTTGCATTTTATGCTCCATACCACACTCTCAAGGTATTTCTTATTGCAAGGTTTTCTTTTTTTTTTTTTTTTTTTTTTTTTGTGGGAATGTAAATGGTAAGTGGTTGCATTTTATGCTCCGTACCACTTTGTTTTAGAACGGACTTCCATTGTTCCCTCTATCGTTTTTTTTTTTCATTTTTCTCTTAAAATACTCTCATCCTTTATTGACTCGAAATATACAAGTATTATGGCTTTAGTTTCCCTTTTCCTTCATATTCTTCATTTAAGTTAGGATTCATGCTTCTCTAAAGTCAAAGATAATGTCTAGAAGATTAATATTTACCAAAGAAAAATTTTATGTCATACTTTAATACCTAAGTTCATAAAAGCACTTAAATCTCTTAATCATGGTATATTATTCAAGACTTCTATTTCAACACGCAAAATATAAACAAATCAACATGTAGAGACTAAAACATTGAACTAAGGTAAAGAAGTTGACACTTTTTTTTTTGTCACATTTTTTTATTTTTTATTTTTTTATTTTTATTAATGAAATGAAATGAAAATGAAAATATAGGTCTCTTCCACACTTTGAAAGACACAATGTCCTCATTATGGGAGGATACATGCATAAAACACATAAAATGCACATGCACAAAACACAAGAAATTAAAAAAATGAAAAACAAAGGACAGAAAATCCCTAGGCCTGAGTGAATTCAATTTTTTTTAAAATTTTTTTTTTAACTTTTTTTTTTAAACTTTTTTTTTTTTATCCACTTCCATTCCATACGTGCTTGATTTGCCTGGATCGTGTGCAGTTGCTGTCTCATGTCAAGAACTGTGACCTGCAAATTCTCCTGTGATTGTTGCAAGGCATCCATTTTACTCAAAATTTGCCTTCATCCAGCGACTCGTCTTCTTTTCTTCTTTTATTTAAGAAGACAGTGTGATTGGTGCTTTGCCTTTCCTTTGTCTTTGCATTTGTATGCATGAAGAATATAGGCACATAGAATGAAAAATGCAAATCTAATGTGCTATTAATCAGTATGGAAATGAGATCTTTTTTTTTTTTTTTTTTTGACGAATGGACCTAAAATTCAGTATGAATAACATGGCAATAATTTACGTTGCACTCAAACATTTCTGGTATTATCTATCGTCGACCATTCCTTTTGGATTTTTACAGGCTATTTTCTCTCAAGTCCATAATTTTTGCCTTAGAATGAAAGAATTTCCAAGCGGGATTTTTTTTTTTTTGTGTCCTTACTTTTTGCCTTGGAACAGATGGTTCCAAGTGTGAATACTCAAATTTTGAGGCTCAAAAAGCCAGTTTTCCCGGCCGCGGCGGTGGTGGCCGCCCTTAAAGGCGGCGGTAGCCGCCGACGACAGCGGCTGCAGTCGCCTGTGAATACCCAATTTTTGAGGCTCAAAGAGCCAGTTTTCCAGGACTACGAACAGTCCGGCCGGACCGAAGGCCATTCGAGAAGTTCACCAGAACTATGCCAATATGGTACTTGAAACGTCCGGAAAATTGCAAGGATCGCAGAACTGGTCCCGGAATATTTTTTAGAGGTCCAGAACACCCGAAAAAGCCTCTGGAGCGAAAAAAAAGGCACGGGTCGATGTGCCTGCCCTCCGCCCACCCTCAAGGGCGGTCCAGCCCGCCCAAGCAGGGCGGTCCAGCCCGCCCTCAAAAGGCAGCACGCCTGCCCTCAAGGGCGGGCACGCCCGCCTTCCAGGGCGGGCAGAACCGCCCTCGGTTTTCCTTTTTCCTATAAATCGGCCCCGGGGCCTCCGTTTTTACACACTCAGTGTGTGTTGACGGACGCTCCTTCTCCCCTACGCTCCTTGCGATTCTTTACTGCTTTTCTGCATTTTAGTTTAGCTTTATTGCTTTCTTTGCTTTGTTAAGTGATCATTAAAATTTAAATTAATTAATATTACCTTAACGAGGAGCTTAACCTGGAGTGAAGAAGCGGCCGTCGATTAAATCAGGTACATGAATTAAACTCTACCTATTTAATTTTAGCACTTCATGCATGCTTCTTTTCTACTCCTAAATAACTCTACCACTGCATAAATGCATCCACATCATAATTAGGCAAATAAATTGCCTCAATTAAATAAATTTAGGCTAAATGCCCGGTTAATTAATAATCGTGGTATTAAAGCCTAAATCCGACAATATTGGCTTAAAGCCTAGTTAATCAATAACTATGGTATGATTGCCTTTATTTCAAACAGTTTCGGCTTAAGTCCAATTAATCAATAGTTGTGACTAAAAAGCTTTAATAAAACACGTTTTTCTTGGCAATAAATGGCCTACATTACAATTTAATTGATCACTTTTGGCAAACAAATTGCCTATAAGTGAGATTAATCCTTTTCTTAGCGACAAATCGCTTAAATCACAATTTTTGGCTAAAAGCCTTCAAACAATTGCTTTTGGCAAATAAATTGCCTTAAGTCAATCAATTTTGGCGACAATCGCCTAAATAATCATCTTGTGGCAAGCAACTTGCCTAAATCAACTCATTTTGGCTAAAAGCCTTCAAACAATTGCTTTTGGCAAATAAATTGCCTTAAGTCAATCAATTTTGGCGACAATCGCCTAAATAATCATCTTGTGGCAAGCAACTTGCCTAAATCAACTCATTTTGGCTAAAAGCCTTCAAACAATTGCTTTTGGCAAATAAATTGCCTTAAGTCAATCAATTTTGGCGACAATCGCCTAAATAATCATCTTGTGGCAAGCAACTTGCCTAAATCAACTCATTTTGGCTAAAAGCCTTCAAACAATTGCTTTTGGCAAATAAATTGCCTTAAGTCAATCAATTTTGGCGACAATCGCCTAAATAATCATCTTGTGGCAAGCAACTTGCCTAAATCAACTCATTTTGGCTAAAAGCCTTCAAATAATCAATTTTGGCGACATTCGCCTAAATCACATCAATTTTTGGCAACAATTGCCTAAAACACTCTTTTTTGGCTAAAAGCCCTAAAATCAATCATTTTGGCGACAATCGCCTAAAATCAATCATTTTGGCGACAATCGCCTAAAATCAATCATTTTGGCAATCAAATTGCCTAAATCACTCTTTTTGGCTGAAAGCCTTAAATCAATCAATTTTTGGCAATAAAATTGCCCAATCAACATTTTGGCATCAAATGCCTAAAAATCAATCAATTTTCAGGCAAAATGCCTAAACAAAATGCACGAAGCATACACACACTCATGCATAAAGCATCCCCATTCAAAGCCCTCTAAAAGAGGCCTATCGAACTACGTTGACTTTGATCTTCCATTCAAACGGAAGTACGTAGGCACGTTTGGGATCTAACCCCGAGCGGCAAGTCAAAATCACATTTTCATTGGTCCAATTACATCATCTTCCTTGCAAAGCATTCATTCATAGGTTAGTTCATCAGCATGACATAGTCTCGGGATCCACCTCGGGTTCGTAGACCATGCCTTAAACATTGGGTTAATTAATCTAGTAATTAGGTTAATTAAAATTGGAGTCACTTAGGGTTTTTTCCTAGTTTACCCGAAAATAATTAAACAAGGTGGCGACTCATACATTCACGTGCATTTCTGCCCTTAGTCACATGCATTCATATGCGTGATATTTGGGGAGGGGTTCACAGTTTGGCGACTCTGCTGGGGAATATAGTTTATGTAATCTTTTTGCATAAAAGTGGACTACAATTGCTGTGTAAACTAACCCGCCCTTCTTTAGGGTATTATTTACTATGCTTTGTTTTGCAGGGTACCCCAACAGAAAAAAAATCCAGTATTTTTCTTTAAGAATACAGGATAAGGAGAATTTGAACTTGATTGTACAACTAAATTAAAACATTTTTAATTTGTTGATTTATTTGCACGATTGAGAATCCTTTTCTCCATTGCATAAAAAAAAAAAAGAATTTCAAATGAATTTCTTCTCTCTCTGTTCAAACTTCTGAGTCTGGATAGCAAGTAGCGCTGATCGGCAGGTCTCTTTGATTATGTCGACGGACAGCCAAAGCGTCGTCCCTGTTACCGCAAACCATCCCTAATCCTTTTGGGGGTGGCCCATGAGTATGCGTATTGTTGGACCCACGCGAAACTCTTTGTTTCACATGTGGTTAGGTATATCCATGCTCAAGGTTTAAGGGTCCCTTTATAAGCCGATTCTCTATTTGCGTCATAGCCTATAGAGCCCATCCCTTAGGACTGTATGCACCCAATGATGTGAAGCATATCATGAACAGATTATGACGTGATGTTGTGCGCATTCACGCATTCATCCCATACTTCACAAAAGGGGTCTGGAAAATGATAAAAAAGAGAATCTTGAAAAAAAAGCATTCCATTTTAAAGCTGGAAAATCACATTTTGGTCCCTGAGACCTGAAAAATCACATTTTGGTCCCTGAGACCTGAAAAATTACATTTTGGTCCCTGAGACCTGAAAAATTACATTCTAGTCCCTAAGACCTGAAAAATTACATTCTGGTCCCTGAGACCTGAAAAATTCACATTTTGGTCCCTAAGGCCCAAAAATTCTCAATTTGGCTACAATGGCCCAGAAGTTCACATTTTGGCCCCTAAGGCCCAAAAATTTCCAATTTGGCCACAGAGGCCCAAAAATTTTCAATTTGGCCCCAAAGGCCCCAAAAATTCACATTTTGGCCCCTAAGGCCCTAAAATTCCCATTTTGGCCCCCAAGGCCTTAAAATTCACATCTTGGCCCCAAAGGCCCAAAAGTTCACATCTTGGCCCCAAAGGTCCAAAAATTTCCAATTTGACCCCAAAGGCCCAAAAATTTCCAATTTGGCCCCAAAGGCCCAAAAGTTTCCAATTTGGCCACAAAGGCTCAAAAACTCACATGTTGGCCTCAAAGCCCCAAAAATTCACATTTTGGCCCCTAAGGCCCAAAAAAAAAATTTTCTTTGAGAACTTAGGGCCTTTCGAAAAGTCGAGGTGTCCAGCCCTAAGCACTCTACCTTACACATCCCATTGGGTGCTATCCTGGGTGTCCTAGCATACCAACACTACCCTACCTCACACTATCTCACATACCCTATGAAAACATCTTATATAGGATAGTCTAATCATTTTGACTATGTCCTTTCACAGGTACCCCTCCAAAGACCACCTGTACCCGAAACACCAATTGAGCTCTCATCCACAAGTCCAACAAGTCCAACTGCACCAATGGCATCACTCACTGACGTCCAAAACCTCATCGAACAACTGGAAGCCAGAATGGAGGCTAGAATGAATGAGGCATTGGCTGCCCAGAGGACTGCCCTAATAACTGAACTAGGCGGTGGCAATGGAAATGGGGCTTCCGCCGGGGGAAGTGGACCTACTACCTCTAATCAGGGTCCTGCTGCTGAACCAACAAACCCTGCCCTTAACCTAGATGACATGCCCTCCAGAACTGCTCCTGAGCTGGAAGCTCAAAAAATGAGAGAAAAATTGGAACTTTTGGAAAGGTCAATCACTACCCTTAAAACACACAAGGAAGTGGTGGACATGGAATCCTTGTCCTTGTTCCCCGAAGCAAGATTACCTACAAAATTCAAGATGCCTAACATGGACAAGTTTGATGGAACCACTTGTCCCAAAACGCACCTGAAAATGTATGTGGGTGCCCTCAACCCGTTTGGCCTGAACAGCGAGCTCCTTGCTCAGTTGTTTCAGCAATCTTTGACTGGTGCTGCATTAAGATGGTTTGTAAGCTTGGATCGTTCCAAAATGAAGAATTGGGAGGACATATGCAACGCTTTCAACACGCAGTACCATTATAATATCGAAGTGGATGTTACCCGGAGGGAGCTGGAAACCACTAAACAAAAGAACAATGAGTCCTTCTCCTCGTTCCTTTCGAGGTGGAGAGCCAAAGCTGCTCAAATGATCAACCGACCCTCTGAACAGGAACAAGTTGATATAATAATCAAGAATTTACTGCCTGTCTACCAGTTACAGCTTCAAACACAGTACTTGCCTACGTTCCAATCGCTCATTGCAACTGCAACTAAGGTGGAAGACTTAATCCAGTTGGGTCAACTCAAAGAATACTCATACAAGAAGTAGAATCATGCTGGGTCCAGTGAGACAAATGAAATAGCCAGTATAATCCCCACGAATCCTTTACGTGTTGGGAATTTGGGAAGCAATCAGCCAAGGAGGCAATATACTGATCTCGGCATGCCAATCCTTTTGGTATTCCGAGAAGCAGTGAAAGCAAATTTACTGAAGCCTTTAGAAGCTAGGCCATTACCAAACCCCCTGCCCCGGAATTTCAAAGCCAATGAATACTGTGAGTACCATCAAGGACATGGGCATAAGACCGAATCATGCTGGACTTTGAAAAACCGTTTACAAGACTTGGTTGACAATGGGTCCATCATCCCCAAGAGCAAGCTGAATATCAACCAATCCCTTGCCTAACCATGGGATTAATGCAAAAAAAATTGTTGAACAAGAATTGTTCAATCCTTTCGAACTTTTCTTAGAAATGAATGAAGTTTGTGTCTGAGAAGGTTGAGATCAAGCCTCCAAAAGAACAAAGGAATTGTTCAAGACCAACAACAACATGTCTGATTGATTGAAGCATCGAGAAGAACAAAGTCACTACAGTCGATCCAATCCTAGTCCATCACAGTCCACCTAGAGTCTATCTTTTAGGGTCTAGTTTCTTTTCAAGTCTTCATTCAATTCAAATTTGTAAATCTAAGTGTCTTTTGTACACAAATTTTGTCTTATCAATAAAAAGGGATCAGTTTACGTTCCAATCATGTTTATACTCTCTCCCTATCCTTTCCTGTGAAAGCAAAAAAAAAAAAATCGAAAAAGATAATAAAAAATTGAAAAAATAAAAAAATGATGACAAAAAAAAAAGATAATAAAAATTGGCAAAGAAAAATGCATTCATTTGCTCTGCATCAATCAAAGCTGGGGGCATCCTAAGAAGCACCATCAAAGGGGAAGTTTTGAAGGGTAATCATGGAAAGGATCCAGCAAAGGGTACGCAAGACTTCAAACAGTACCGAGGCAAAGCCGATTGAAGGGGTTAGGGCCAAAATGGTTTCTCTGAAAACCCAGGAATGGAAGATGCTCCAACAGAGAGGTGTCTGAATTTTGAGCTTAAAAGCGACAGAATAAAGAAGTTATGTTTGGAATTGGGTTGGGTCTGCACGAAGTCGCAATGCTATCCATACACTACCCAAGTCACCTCAGAATCAAGTTGCCTCGAAATTCTTTATGGAGAGGCTGCTTCTAAGCAAGCAAAAGGAAGCAAACAAAGCAAAAGAAAAAAATGGGTCAAAAGGAACTTCTGCACAAAAGAAAGAAATCAAGGACAAAGCTACAGGAAATCAAGTTGTCAAAAACGGGTCAACCGTAAGCTCTCCGTTAAATTCAAGCCCATCAAGGGTAGATGACAAATCATTTCAGCCATAAGGACAAAGACCAAGCGGCTGCTCACATTTTGAAAAAGCAGGTTAAAAGAAGCAGTCATTTCCACAAATTGGATGACAACAAACACCTTGAAAATCAAGCGCCAGGCATGGCACAAGTACAAGTGTCCTTATAAATAAGGATCATTTCTCAAAACAAGGAAAAGGAAGAGTCTCCTCAAAATTCCTTATGAAGAGGAGAACCATTGAGGAAATAAGTTTCAAATTCAGAGGAAGATAAAGTTCAAGAAAAGGAATCAAATTAACCTCAAGAATTCAAACATGGCGAAGCCACAAACTCAAAGCATAAAAGCTTCTTCAACACTCAAGCCACTCAAGTTACCACCACAATGTGGGTATTCAAAACTCTTTGTGATGAATACAAGTCATATTTTAGTCAACCAGTGGTAAAACCACAACAACAACAAAGTCAGATTCGCCTAGAGCTCGAGTCAATAAGTTGATTCAACATCATCAAAGTCGGGAAGGAATCCCGCGAAGAAATCAAGACAGAAATGAATTCTGCATCAACATCAAGTCGGGAAGGAATCCCATAAAGACATCCAGTCGGGAATGAATCCCGTAAAGACAGCAAGCCGGGAAGAAATCCCGCGAAGAAAATCAAGGCAGCAATGAATTCTGCATCAACATCAAGTCGGGAAGGAATCACGCAAAGACATCCAGTCGGGAAGGAATCCCGCGAAGAAATCAAGTCAGAAATGAATTCTGCATCAACATCAAGTCGGGAAGGAATCCCGCAAAGACATCAAGCTGGGAAGGAATCCCACAAAGACATCAAGCCGGGAAGGAATCCCGCAAAGAAATCAAGTCAGAAATGAATTCTGTATTAATATCAAGTCGGGAAGGAATCCCAAAGAAATCAAATCGGAAATGAATTCCACAATCAGCATTAAGGCGAAATTGAATTTTGCCCCAACAGCAAGTCGGAAATAAATTCCGCACCAAGACGGAAAGGAATTCCGCACTAACATCAAGTCGGAGATGAATTTCGCACCAGCCGAGCACAAAGTTCGCATCCCAGAAGGAACTACGAAAGACCTGATTCTCCCCATCCCCCGAAGAGTTCTTGGAGATACGTAGGCAGCCGCAAAGGCATGGTCACAAACATAAGTCTGCATCAAAAAAATCATTTTTTCTTTGCCAATATAAAAAATAAAAATAATAAAAAAAAGAGAAGAAAAGAAAAATAAAAGCTGGAGTTGAAAACCCAAAAGGGCGGCTTCAGGCAAGAATTGAGCCCGCTAGGCTGAAAACCCGAAAGGGCGGTCTAGGCAAAAGTTAGGGCAAAGAGCCTGCTAGAGTCGAAAACCCGTAAGGGCGGCTACTAGGCAAAAGTTAAGGCAAAAAGAAAAAAAGTGCTTTCAAAGGTCTCCTTGGGAGTATATAAATCATTTTGTCCAGGAATCACTGAGTTCCTCCGAGTCAAAATTCACTACAAGAAAAATTTGAGTCTCTAAATCGAGTCTCCAAAATCAAGTCTCCATCACCAGTGGTCATGCCACTACGAGTCACAAAAATCGAGTCATTCTCAAAAGTTCATTTTGAAAGCGTCACTCTTTGAGTCATTCCTCGAAAAAAAAGAGAGAGAGGAAAATGTCAATTCAATCCCGGGGTTTCCAAAACAACCCTAAAAAATGTCAAATATAATCGTTGAGAGGTAATTCTTTAATACCTCGTCTCCACTCGGGCCATCGTTTCTTCGATCCTTTCAGACGAGCGATGTCATCCACATTGTCCGTTTCCTCGAGTCATATAAGTGGCTTTGTTCTCTTTGATTCCTCAATCGATTGGACAAGTACAACACCAATGTTGTGAAGTATTCCATGGTCAGCACCATTCTGGGGGCAAGAAGTGATAAGAACCTTCACCATTCTCCCATCGCAGAAGCAATCACGTCTTTCATTAAGAAGAAATTCTATTTCAGCTAATAAGGGCATCAATTCTCTCAAGCAGGGGGCAAAATCCTCCAAGTCGGATTCAGGGGCAAGTGTTATAAAAATAAAAAAAAACATACACAAGCCAGGGTGGAACCCAACCATCGTCAATCTCTTTTACATAAACCCAGGGTAGAACCCGGTTAATGGTTAACCTTTTGTTTTACATAAAACCTAGGGTGAAACCTTAACCAATAACCAATCATTTTTCATCCAAAACCAAGCCATTTGATCATTTCGACTTTAGGTGGACCCTTGGTTCTCAAAGGAAAAAACAAAAATAAAACAAATCTCTTTTCAAGCCCTCATTAAGAGGCAAAACATCTTTTCAAGTCCTCTAAAAGGCAAAATCTCTTTTCAAGCCCTCATTAAGAGGCAAAATCTCTTTTCAAGCTCTCATTAAGAGGCAAAACATCTTTTCAAGTCCTCTAAGAGGCAAAACATCTTTTCAAGTCCTCTAAGAGGCAAAACATCTTTTCAAGTCCTCTAAGAGGCAAAATCTCTTTTCAAGCCCTCGTTAAGAGGCAAAACATCTTTTCAAGCCCTCATTAAGAGGCAAAACATCTTTTCAAGCCCTCATTAAGAGGCAAAACATCTTTTCAAGTCCTCTAAGAGGCAAAACATCTTTTCAAGTCCTCTAAGAGGCAAAATCTCTTTTCAAGCCCTCATTAAGAGGCAAAACATCTTTTCAAGCCCTCATTAAGAGGCAAAATCTCTTTTCAAGTCCTCTAAGAGGCAAAATCTCTTTTCAAGCCCTCATTAAGAGGCAAAACATCTTTCCAAGTCCTCTAAGAGGCAATCTCTTTTCAAGCCCTCATTAAGAGGTAAAACATCTTTTCAAGTCCTCTAAGAGGCAAAAACATCTTTAAGTTACAAACATAAATCCATGCATTTGATCATTTCATTTCAAAGAAAAATCCACGGCGGGGTTTCCTCCTCTACCCATCCTCAAAATTTGCTCCTTCAGACAGCCACTGGCTCTCATAAATCATTTTTTATGATAGCCAGTGGGGGGCAACTGTGAATACTCAAATTTTGAGGCTCAAAAAGCCAATTTTCCCGGCCGCGGCGGTGGTGGCCGCCCTTAAAGGCGGCGGGAGTCGCTCTCGCCGGCGGCTGCAGTCGCCTGTGAATACCCAATTTTTGAGGCTCAAAGAGCCAGTTTTCTCGGACTGCGAACAGTCCGGCCGGACCGAAGGCCATTCGGGAAGTTCACCAGAACTATGCCAATATGGTACTTGAAACGTCCGGAAAATTGCAAGGATCGCAGAACTGGTCCCGGAATATTTTTTGGAGGTCCAGAACTCCCGAAAAAGCCTCTGGAGCGAAAAAAAGGCACGGGTCGATGTGCCCGCCCTTACGGGGCGGGCCCGCCCACCCTCAAGGGCGGTCCAGCCCACCCAGTAGGGCGGGCGCGCCCGCCAAGACCAGGCGGGCACGCCCGCCCATCAGGGCGTGCGCGCCTGACCGTCCCAGGCGGGCACACCCTCCCAATTGGGGCGGGTACGCCCGCCCTGGAGGGCAGGCATGACCGCCCTCAAAGGGCGGTCTATCCCGCCCTTAAGGGCGGGCATGCCTGCCCTCAAAAGGCAGCACGCCTGCCCTCAAGGGCTGGCACGCCCGCCTTCCAGGGCGGGCAGAACCGCCCTCGGTTTTCTTTTTTCCTATAAAATCGGCCCCGGGGCCTCCGTTTTTACACACTCAGTGTGTGTTGACGGACGCTCCTTCTCCCCTACGCTCCTTGCGATTCTTTACTGCTTTTCTGCATTTTAGTTTAGCTTTATTGCTTTCTTTGCTTTGTTAAGTGATCATTAAAATTTAAATTAATTAATATTACCTTAACGAAGAGCTTAACCTGAAGTTAAGAAGCGGCCGTCGATTAAATCAGGTACATGAATTAAACTCTACCTATTTAATTTTAGCACTTCATGCATGCTTCTTTTCTACTCCTAAATAACTCTACCACTGCATAAATGCATCCACATCATAATTAGGCAAATAAATTGCCTCAATTAAATAAATTTAGGCTAAATGCCCGGTTAACTAATAATCGTGGTATTAAAGCCTAAATCCGACAATATTGGCTTAAAGCCTAGTTAATCAATAACTATGGTATGATTGCCTTTATTTCAAACAGTTTCGGCTTAAGTCCAATTAATCAATAGTTGTGACTAAAAAGCTTTAATAAAACACGTTTTTCTTGGCAATAAATGGCCTACATTACAATTTAATTGATCACTTTTGGCAAACAAATTGCCTATAAGTGAGATTAATCCTTTTCTTAGCGACAAATCGCTTAAATCACAATTTTTGGCTAAAAGCCTTCAAACAATTGCTTTTGGCAAATAAATTGCCTTAAGTCAATCAATTTTGGCGACAATCGCCTAAATAATCATCTTGTGGCAAGCAACTTGCCTAAATCAACTCATTTTGGCTAAAAGCCTTCAAAGAATTGCTTTCGGCAAATAAATTGCCTTAAGTCAATCAATTTTGGCGACAATCGCCTAAATAATCATCTTGTGGCAAGCAACTTGCCTAAATCAACTCATTTTGGCTAAAAGCCTTCAAATAATCAATTTTGGAGACAATCGCCTAAATCACATCAATTTTTGGCAACAATTGCCTAAAACACTCTTTTTTGGCTAAAAGCCCTAAAATCAATCATTTTGGCGACAATAGCCTAAAATCAATCATTTTGGCGACAATCGCCTAAAATCAATCATTTTGGCAATCAAATTGCCTAAATCACTCTTTTTGGCTAAAAGCCTTAAAATCAATCATTTTGGCGACAATCGCCTAAAATTAATCATTTTGGCAATCAAATTGCCTAAATCAATCTTTTTGGCTGAAAGCCTTAAATCAATCAATTTTTGGCAATAAAATTGCCCAATCAACATTTTGGCATCAAATGCCTAAAAATCAATCAATTTTCAGGCAAAATGCCTAAACAAAATGCACGAAGCATACACACACTCATGCATAAAGCATCCCCATTCAAAGCCCTCTAAAAGAGGCCTATCGAACTACGTTGACTTTGATCTTCCATTCAAACGGAAGTACGTAGGCACGTTTGGGATCTAACCCCGAGCGGCAAGTCAAAATCACATTTTCATTGGTCCAATTACATCATCTTCCTTGCAAAGCATTCATTCATAGGTTAGTTCATCAGCATGACATAGTCTCGGGATCCACCTCGGGTTCGTAGACCATGCCTTAAACATTGGGTTAATTAATCTAGTAATTAGGTTAATTAAAATTGGAGTCACTTAGGGTTTTTTCCTAGTTTACCCGAAAATAATTAAACAAGGTGGCGACTCATACATTCACGTGCATTTCTGCCCTTAGTCACATGCATTCATATGCGTGATATTTGGGGAGGGGTTCACACCAAGCAGGATCTTATTTTGATTAATTACAATTTTTTTTCTTTTTTTTTTTCAATCTCACGCTTATTTTCAAATAATGCGAGAAATGTGAAAATTCAAAGGAATCTCAACCCCTTATAACTCCCTTTTCTTTTGGGTATCAATTCACTATAAACGATTGCATTGTGTTATTCAAAACGAATTAGAGGTCCACTCGCAAAATCAAGATCAAACGTCCATACCGAAAATTAACTCTTAATGCATGGCTGAAACAAAAATATTACATGATGCGTGAATGTCACAACATTTGTACAGTTTATAACATACAGGGGAACGGGAGTTGGGAAATGCATGCCTTCCAACCTTATTTCTCCCACACACGAATTCCGTTGGTATAAATTCCGACATCTGTTTCCTAGGATTTGGTCTAATCTCGACAACCAACAGGGGGTTTTGAGATTGACGATATAAACTCTCGAAAATGAATGCGGCATAATAACAACAAATAAAATCAGGTGTTCCTTAGGGGAAGTAACTAAGGCTTTCAACTATATGCATTGGCTTCAGTCTTATTGGGCTTAACAAAGTCTGGGTTTCGCAAACAGGATTCGGGCTTTGTTGGGCCTACTCCTTTTGACGCACCTTTAAGGTACTAGGCTTGCGGTTGGTAGTAATGTTAATTCTCGGATGGATGCACCTAAATCGCATGGTTTAGGCTAGATCCACCGTCAAACTTAACACCAGTACCGAAGGGTAGCATGGGTAGAATGAGGTGAGAAGAGAGAAATGCGAATGAATGCAAAAATCCTATAAAAGAAAAGGAAAGCAATTAAACAAACAAGGACGATTAAATAATTTTTCAACGGCTTTTCTATTCCATTTTATTTAGAAAAGTAGGCTTTTAGAGTTAATTTCTAATAACAACCATCTAATTTAAAGAAATAATCGGGGATTAGCGGTTGCATCCCCAGTGAAGTCGCCAATCTGTTTTCGCCGAAAATCCCCCCGAGGACCCGAAAACATCCTTTTTGTGGTTTTTGATGAAATATTTTTATTTGAATGCGATGCCGATAAATCGGTCTTATAAATAATTTTGAGTCGCCACCCATTGTTTAGGCAATGGGACCGTTTTTATAAAAATGACTTCATTTTAAACTCAATTTGTTTTAAGGCCAAATTATTTTAAAAGACTGGTCAGACGCACCAATGTAGTTCTAGGTAAGGGAATTGGGTACGTTGGCCCGTTGGAAGCTGACGCCCGGAAAACCGGCCTCTATTAACCTATGATTTCTAATTTATTTTAATTAGAAAAAGCCAAATTATTTATTTACTTAAACCCAACCCAAATGAATCGGACTGAGTTCCTATTTGGAAAATTATTTAATCGTCCCAATCAAATCTAATTATCACATAACAATTATTCAAATCAAAGCAATTAAACCAAATAAATAAAAAGACCCGCTCTTGCCTTATGGTTCAAGGCTGGCGACAAACCGAGTCAAAAATATTAAATAAAATAAATAAACGAATGACCCGCTCTTGCCTTATGGTTCAAGGCGGGCAACAAATCGAAGAATAAATCAAATAAATAAAACACTCGCTCTTGCCTTATGGTTCAAGGCGGGTAACAAACCGGACCCAAATATAATATATATATATATATATATATATATATATATATATATATATATATATATAAATCGAATCCATAAACCAATAAAAATTCATACAAATAATAAAATAATGAAATAATAAAATTCATACAAATAAATATATATAATCACATTTTAATATTTTAAGCTTAATTAAACTGTGATCTATTCATATTTGGGCATTCTCAGTCCTTAAAATTTATTTTTATGTAAAATTTATATTTTTTTATTATTATTATTTCTGGAAAAATTGATGAACAGTACTGTTCATCGATGAACAAACAGTTACTGTTCATCGATCACTTCTGGGAAAATTAATGAATAGTGTGTGAATAGTACATGCATAGTGTGTGAACAGTGTTATGAATAGTAGTGAACAGTGCATAAATAGTATCAATTTCTGGAAAATTAAGAACATTTACTGTTCATCGATGAACAAACAGTTACTATGCATCGATCATTTCTGGGAAATTGATGAATAGTTACTGTTCATTGAACAAACAGTTACTGTTCATAGATTATTTCTGGGAAAATTGATGAACAGCTGCGTGATTTTTACCCAGAATTCATTTTTAAGTTTTTTTTTTTTTACATCATTTCTTGTTTAAATATGATTTAAGGACATATAAAATGGCCAAATATGAACAGAATATAATTTAAAGAAGCTCAAATCACTAAAATCACAAAAGTATATAAAAACACAAAAATATGTGAAAAAAAAATACAAAAATGTTAAAGAAATTACCTGATCCTCAGATTGAGGATTGTAAATAGATCAAATGTCCAGAAGCTTTTTTTTCCAAGGATTGAAGTGTGTTTTTTTATGTTTTGATTTTTTCGCTCTTTTTATGGTTTGATTCACCTAAAATTGATATCTAATGCCAATTTCTCTTCAAATCAACTCATAAGAATTTTTTAGAGAAAAAATGTGTCAACATAGTATGTTTTTTAGGGTTTTTGCCGTTTATGGGGTTGTGAAATTGTGTAGAAGTTGTGTGAAAATTGTGAGAAAGAGATGAATTTATAGAGCTAGGTGTACTGTAGCAAACAGTTACTGTAGCACACGGCTACTGTAGCACGTGGCTACTGTAGCACGCGTTTTTTTTTGTTATTATTATTTTTTTATTATTATTTTTATTTATTTATTTGTTTATTATTATTTTTGTTTAAATCCTTGGATTAAAAGACTTCTAGATGGCATTGACCCATTCATCCTCGTATCATCATTGGATCAGGCGGGGCATAAAAACACGCGTCAACAGAAAGTACTCAAATGCCCAAGTTTGCAAAACAGAAGCGAGAATCAGTGAGGAAAAATTCAAGAATGATAAACAGAAAAACACAGAAAGGGAGAATGTTCTTTACATTACCTCCCAAAAGTAGTAGGTCCCGCTGAGCTTACAGTGGCTCCGACTCAGATCACACATATCATCATACATGCGGCTCAGAATAGCACCGGCCCAGTCGTACTCCTCAAGATGGGCCAGATTTTCCAAACTCTTCAAGATGGAAGGATTAAACTTCTCTTTCCTGTTGGACCAGAAGGTCGAAGCGAACAGCAGCAACAAAGTGAATCTGGCCACCTGAGTAGCCGTCAGCTCTCCCTGCCTGTATCTAGCATAAATGCCAGGGGCCTGGAGGGATAACCAGTGTCTAGAAACACTCAAAGCGGGAGTAGCAGAGCCTGGCCCGACAATCCGGGGCAGGTCAATCCCTATCAGCTCAACCATCCGATCAGGAGAAACCTCAGTCCTCCAATCATTATACAGCTCGACCGGCCGAATGCCAAAAGGGATCCCGGAGATCACCGAAAAATCAGTGGGGGTCATTGTCATCTCGCCCCAAGCAAAATGGAAAGTATTGATTGTGTCCCACCATCTCTCGGCCAAGGCGCCCAGTAATTCTTTGTGGCTGCTCCGACCCACGTCAAAATGCCTCAGGTAGCCCAGATGGGACGAACTAATAATCGCTCCAACTGGGTTGTTATGATCAAATATCTCAACCGGAATTTCGGCCACAGAGGTCTCACCCACATCCAATTTAATATGGGGGTCCTAAAAGGTAAAGCAATCTAAGAGTTATTCCTCGGTTCCTTACTAAGGATAATATCTTAGTTCTACCCTAGCATGCATACTTTTAAAACACTAAAATGCTAATAATAATAAAAAAAAAAAGAAGAAGAGCAAACTTACTTGGGCGTAAATACCAGTCATAGAGGCATGGGTGTTTGGATCCGTTGTAAGGTCGGTGTCTAGGAAAATTCCCAAAGACTCCAGAAAATCCTCGTCGCTGCTGTGACCCGGAGAAGTCATGATGAGGAAGTTGAGAGAATTCTTTGATTTGTTGAGTTTAGAATGAATGAAAGAGTGAAATTTTAAACTATTTATAAGGAAATAGCCAAAAGGCGGGTCTTCTGGACGCGTCCGTCTTTCGCCATCAAAATTTGTGTTTCAGACAACCACCGACTCCCATAAATCATTTTTATGGTTGCCGGTGGGGGGCAACTATGAATACTCAAATTTTAAGGCTCAAAAAGCCTATTTTCTCGGACTGCAAACAGTCCGGCCGGACCGGAGGACGTTCGGAAAAGTTCACCGAAAGTATGCCAATATGGTACTTGAAACGTCCGGAAAATTACGAGGATCGCAAAACTGGTCTCGGAATATTTTTTGGAGGTCGGAAACTCCCGAAAAAGCCTTCGGAATGAAAAGACTAGCAAGTCCGCCGGCCGCCGGTCGCGGCAGCAGCTGCCGCCCTCCAGTCCGAATTTTTCTTATAAAAATAGCCCCGGCACTCCGTTTTTACTCACTCAGTCTGTGTTGACGGACGCTCCTTCTCCCCTACGCTCCTTGCGATTCTTTTACTGCTTTTCTGCATTTAGTATAGGCTTTTATTACTCTGCTGTTGTGATATTTGGCCACTTAAATTAAATTAAATTAATTAATATTCCCCAAACGAGGAGCTTAATCCGGAGTTTTCAAGCTGAAGCTAAGAAGCGGTCGCCGATTAACTCAGGTAAATAAACGAAACTCTGCTCATTTAATTTTAGCATTTCATGCATATTTTTCTTCTACTCCAATTCTGAATTAAACTGTTGCATCAATGCATTCACGTCATCAGTTTGGCAAGTAAACTGCCTTATTTAAATATGATTAAGCTTAAATGCCCGGTTAATTAATAATCGCAGTATTAAAGCCTAAATCCGACAATATTGGCTTAAAATATCTGGTCAATCAATGACTATGGTATAATCGCCTTTATTTCGAACAGTCCGGCTTAAGTACAATCAATCAATAATTGTGGCTAAATGGCCTTAATTAAACACGTTTTTTTGGCAATAAATTGCCTACATTGCAATTCAATTGATCACTTTTGGCAAACAAATTGCCTATAAATAAAATTAGCCATTTTTAGCGACAAATCGCTTAAATCGAAGCTTTGGCAAAATGCCTTGAATTAATCAATCTTTTGGCTAAAAGCCTTAAAATCAATCAATTTTGGCGACAATCGCCCAATCAATACCTCTTTGGCAAACAAATTGCCTAAATCAACTCATTTTGGCTAAAAGCCTTCAAATAATTAATTTTGGCGACAATCGCCCAAATCACATCAATTTTTGGCAACAAATTGCCTAAATCAATCCTTTTGGCTAAAAGCCTTAAATCAACATTTTTGGCAACAAACGTCTAATCAAATCAATCAATTCTTTGGCAAAATGCCTAAACAAAATGCACGAAGCATACACACACTCATGCATTAAGCATATCCATTCAAAGCCCTTTTTAAAAAGGCCTATCGAACTACGTCGACTTTGATCTTCCATTCAAACGGAAGTACGTAGGCACGTTCGGGATTTAACCCGAGCGGCAAGTCGAAATCATTTAAACATTATCATTGGTCCAATTACATCATTCACCTTGCAAAGCATTCATTCATTGGTTAGTTCATCAGCATGACATAGTCTCGGGATCCACCTCGGGTTTGAAGATTGTGCCTTAAACATTGGGATAATTAATCTAATAATTAGGTTAATTAAAATTGGAGCAACTTAGGGTTTTTTCCTAGTTTACCCTAAAATAATTAAACAAGGTGGCGACTCACACATTCACATGCATTTCTGCCCTTAGTCATATGCATTTATATGCCTATATTTTCGGGGGGAGGGGTCCACAAGAACCGATCGGTCTTCTTTTGTTGCGTCATCAGAAAAGGTTCCATCTTTCATATACCGAAAAATATCCGTAAACTAAGGTTCTTCCTCTGACTCAACCTGATTCACAAAATGTTCTTCATAGCATGGCATATTTGCTGCAGTAATGATAAATGGTTTCTTTGGGACCTTACTCAAATCTTGCCATGCTGAGGCTAAGTTTGCCAAAGCATCTGGGATTCTGTTTTGAGTCCTACCTATGTGAGTAAAAGTGATCTTGTCAAAGAGTGCTGCTTTCTTTAACAAGTACTCAACATAGGGCTTCAACCTATCTTCCTCAACTTTCCATCTTTCATTGGCATGTTCGATAACCAACAATGAGTCTCCTATCACCTCAACCTCCTTAGCACCTGTTGCAAGAAGAGACTCTATTCCCATAATACATGCTTCGTATTCCGCCATATTGTTGGTGACTGGGAACAACAACCTTTTGCACATTATTGTCACATCGCCATTGGGTGCTTCTATCACAATACCAGCTCCAGCTCCATTTCTATTGGCTGATCCGTCAAAGTACAGTTTCTAGACCCCTGTTTCAACGCATAGCAAGTGTTCATTTGGAAATTCCAGCTCCCATGGTTCATCATCAGCAATGGGATTCTCAGCCAGGAATTCTGCAACAACCCGACCTTTGACTGTCTTCTTGTGATAAACTCTGCATCTACACTGGACATCTGAATTAACCATTTGGACAATCGCCCTTCTAGAGTAGGTGTTTTCTAAAGATACTTCATAGGATCAATTTTGGAAGCAAAGATGACCCTGAAAGAATCAAAATAAGGCCTCAACTTCTTGATTGACCACACCACTGCCATACACGTCGTTTCTATCAAATTATACTTTTCCTCAATAGGCAATAATTTCTTACTGATATAATAGATGGCCTTTTCTACTCCAGCAGCATCTGGCTGTACCAACATAGCTCAACTCCTGCATCCTCTGCAGACAAGTACAGAATCAAAGGTTCTCCCGGTCTAGGCGAACTTAACACAGGTGGATTCATCAAGTACTCCTTTATATGGTTAAAGGCTTTCTGACAATCCTCATTCCATCTGACCGGCTGGTTCTTCCTAAGCAACTTGAAGATCGGAGCACAAGTAATAGATAATCTAGAAATGAACCTGCTGATATACTGGATCATCCCCAAGAAGCTTCTCACCTGGCGCTCTGTTCTTGGCGGTTCCATGTCTTGAATGGCTTTTATCTTATCTGGGTCAATCTCAATCCCGTTAGGTCCCACGACAAAACCTAACAACTTCCCCTTCATTACTCCAAATATGCACTTTTTGGGATTGAGTCTTAAATTGTATTGTTTGACCCGCGTGAAGAACTTTTCCAACATCTCCGTATGTTCTTCTTGTGTTTTTGTCATGATCACCATATCATCCACATATACCTCCAAACCTTTATGGATCATATCATGAAACAAGGTTGTAGCCATTCTCTGATATGTTGCCCCAGCATTCTTCAATCCAAACGGCATCACCCTATAACAGAAGGTTCCAAAATCAGTAGTGAAGGGAGTCTTATGCCTATCAACTAAAGCCATCAGGATTTGGTTGTACCCAGAGAATCCGTCCTTAATGGAATATCATCCCATTCCTGTAGCACTGTCGATCAGAACATCTATATGTGGAAGTGGGAAGTCGTCTTTGGGTGAGGCTTTGTTTAAGTCTCTGTAGTCGACACAGACTTTTAGTCTCCCATCGTTCTTAAGCACAGGGACTATGTTTGCTAACCACTCAGGGTAATACACTACCTCCAAGAAGCCTGCATCTAACTGCTTCTGAACCTCAACCTTGATCTTATCTTGCCACTCTGGTCTGACCCGTCTTCTCTTCTACTTTACTGGCTTAATATTCGGATCAGTAGGGATGAAATGCTCTGCAATTGACCTGTCGATCCCTGGCATGTCAGCATAACTCCAAGCAAAAACTTCTGAATTTCTCTTGAGACATTCTTGGAGATCCATTCTGAGCTTAAGCTTAAAGTCTGATCCGATTTCGATTATTTTGGGATCTTCGGCGGTGCTTAGGTAAATGCAAAATGATGCAATGCATTTATGTCAAATATGCATGTGGTATAATCAATGCCATGAACGTGACAATCAGGAAAACAAGAAAACAAGTAATCAAAATTCA
The DNA here is from genome assembly GCF_041381405.1 of Jatropha curcas. NCBI lineage: Eukaryota > Viridiplantae > Streptophyta > Magnoliopsida > Malpighiales > Euphorbiaceae > Jatropha > Jatropha curcas. Next base: position 12,434,810 of record NC_143152.1, on the reverse strand, counting down.
CTTCCATTGATTGAAATAATAAAGGGAATCCATCCAAATCGTTCTCAAAATAATAATCAGAAAAATGAAAACCAGGATTAATAACTTATTCAATACATTCATCACAACTATCTTTGATGGCTTGAACCACTTCATCAGCATCAGGGGCATCCTCGGTTTCTGGGCCAGCTTTCTCTTTCATCTCCAGCATCTTCCTCTCAGCTTCTTCTGCATCTTCTGCTGCTAGCAATGATTGGAGGATCCTCGCCTCGGACTTCTGCTCTTGGATCACCTTTGAAGCTTCATCCCCAATCCCGAGAAAATCTTCAAATTCAGGCATCTTCTGTGACCATCCTGTGCCACTGCCCACTTGGACCATGCCAATCATGAATTGCGTTTCGTCTACCAATTGCTCAAGGGAAGGCTCTGGAGACTTAATGAGTTGTTCCTCAAAGTCTGTCATGAAGATCTGCAAACCTGGATATGTCTTTCCTCTGCTCTGAAATTTTCAGGAAGCCTCCGGGGTAAAGAAAATTATGTTCAGTCCCGGCTCTTTTATCGGAGACTGGACTTCATACTTCTCTTTCTTTCGATACTCTGAGTACCCCAGTCCGCATCGACCTTGCTGACCATGTGAAGATGGCACAGGTTCAAACCTTCCTTGTAAATCTCGGCCTAGCCCCTTGCCATACTTCCACTGCATCTTCTTCATCATCTTCCGGGAGAAAGGGCTCATCCTATTGACTGCACTTTTGTCTTCAGTGATTATAGCATCATCAATCATAGCCACCTGAAAACCAGATAAGGGCACAACTGCCTCTAAACCTTCCACAGCCGCCACATTCAATTCTTCCTGCGCACTAATAGTTACCACATCAGTGCCCCAAGGTACCTTGACTTTTCTGTGCAATGTGGACAGAATTGCGCCCAAAGGATGAAGCCATGGCCTTCCCAACAGCAGAGCATAATTGGCCAAGATGTCCAAGACTACTATGTCCACCCAACTTTCTATCATTCCTATCGAAATCTTTGCCCTGAAGGTTCCCCTAGCGTTACGCATGGTGTTATCATAGGCTTTAATAACCATGTTAGATGGCTCGAGTTTCGACTTTTCAATCTTAAATTTGGACAACATTTTCAGTGGGCATACGCACAATGCCGACCCGTTATCAACCATCACATTGCGGGTTTCTCTTCCATTAACAGCAACCTGGATGTACAGAGGTTTGAAGTGATTCCTACCTTCGGGGGGAAGATCAGAATCGAAGAAAGTTACCTCACCAATCCTGCGCTGTAACACATTGATCATATCCACGCTCTGGATTCTGGCAGGAACTCTGACAAACGTCATAGCCTCTAACAAAGCTTCTCTATGCTCTTTCGAAGCTATCAATAAATCCCACAATGAGATGTCAGCTTTAGTCCTCTGTAACTGACTCAGCACTGAATTTATTGTTACGCCGCTTGGTACTCTGTTTTGACTACTTTCACCTACTTCAGTAGCCTTCTTTTGTGCCTTTCCTGCTTTGTCTTCCTTTTTCTTCTCCTTGGGCTGTTCTTTACCCTTATCTGATGTTTTCTTTCCTGTCCCATCGATGACAACTCCTTTTCCTTTTGCCTGGGAATTATTGTCTGGGTTATACACACGACCGCTCCGGGTCAAACTCTGAATGCTAACTTTATTTACATCCTCATCGCCACTATAATACCATTGGTCGGCTTGATCAGCCAGACTGTTTTGGATTGCAAGCTGAACCTACTCATCTTCATTATCTTGTACTTCTCAAACTTGGACTGTGATACTTTTTTCTATTTCAATTTTCACCGGCTTCCTTTCTACCTCCTCCTCACTGCTGCAGTCATCCCAGATGTTCAACATGGCACACATCCTCTCTTCCCATTCTGCCTCTGCCAATACCAATTCTTTCGGCAAACCACTTCCAATTGCATTAATTGATCCACCTGTTGAAGGCTTATTAGGTGGATAATTATACTGGTATTGCGGTAAGGGATTATTCCTTGTGCTTGGCTTATTGCGCTCAGAAGGCTTGGTGATCTTCCCACTATCTATCAAATCTTGTATTACATGCCTGAGCTGGAAGCAATTATCAATAGAGTGACCTTTGCATTGGTGATACTCACAGTCTTGATCAACAAATCTACCCCGAATAGGTTTAGACGGATTAACTGGCAACTTTGACAGCACATCGTTCTTGATGCAGGACCTCATAACCGTGCTTAAAGGTCTACCTAGATCCGTGAATTCCCTTCTCACTTTCTCGTTAATGGCTCCAACTGTATTGCTACTCCCCGACTGGTTTGTAGCAGCGTTTCCAGCATTTCTACTTTGATCACTGTAGGAAGACTGGTAGTTTCCAAACCCCCGGCTTTTCTTCTTCTCCTCTTTGTACAGCTCTTCAATATTCAGCCTAGCCCTTTGCACTAGAGAAAAGTCGATGAGAGGTTGGGCCAGCATCCTCTCCTTGAAGTAAGGCAGCAAGCTTCGACTAAAAATCCTGATCAGCTTTGGGTCCTTTGGCCTTGTCTGGACCATGAACAGTTTTGTCCTCCATCTTCTGTAATAGTCGGAGAAGCTTTCATCCTTTTCTTGCCTTAAGCTCTCCAAATCACACAGGCCGAACTCATCACTGTCATCTATTTTGAAGTGCTTGAGGAAAGCGGTCTGAAGTTTGACCCAATCTCGCTGCGTCTCCATATCCAAACCATCATACCATCTCCTATAGGTCTTATGCAATGTTTGAGGAAATGCCTGTAATACATCCTCTTCATTATATCGGTTCATCTGTGCAACGCGAATGAACTCAAACACATGAGACCTTGGGTCGTTATCACCTTCGAATATGGTATGCTTGAAATAGACATTTTCTCCACCTTATCTTTCAGTTCTGCTAACTGCTTAATTAGATCATTCTCAACCGGAGTAGTATTACCAGCTGATGCCTGGTTACCCGAAGTGGGTTCTGGAATCTCTCTTTCCTCAACTATAGGCTGATTACTTGAAGCAGGAGGAACCTGATTCTGTGCCCTCTCTTGAGCAAAAGCAACGGCTATTATCTTAGTAATAGCCCTTAGGTAGGCTGAGGAAAAACCAGTCTCATTCACATTACCGTCAGCCATTTCAACCAGATCTGAATCAGAAACCGTAACAGGCGAACTTAAACTAACCACAGGACTAACCGGAGCAGGCTCGGGGATTGGGGACACTCTGACCAAATGTTGACCAGGACGTTGGTACCAAACTCCCGAAGTGATTTCTCGGGACGGATCAATTCTGACTGATAGATAAAAGGACCTGAGTTAAAGTAGGTTCTGCATGTATGCATGAAGAATAGAAGCACATAGGATGAGGAATGCAAATCTAATGTGCTAATAACCGGTATGGAAATAAGATCTCGTTTTCGACGACTGGACCCAAAATTCGACATGAATAACATAGCAATAATTTACTTTGTACTCAAACATTTCTGGCATTATCTGTCATCGACCGTTCCTTTTGGATTTTACAGTCGACTATTTTCTCTCAAGTCCCTAATTTTTGCCTTGGAATGAAAGAATTTCCAAGCGAGATACTTTTTTATTATCATTTTTTGTTTTTGTATCCTTACTTTTTGCCTTGAAACAGATGGTCCCAAGCAGGATCTTATTTTGATTAGTTACAAATTTTTGTAATCTCACGCTTACTTTCAGATAATGCGAGAAATGTGAAAATACAAAAGAATCGCAACCCCCTTATAACTCCCTTCTCTTTTGGGTATTAATTCACTATAAATGATTGCATTATGCTATTCAAAACGAATTAGAGGTCCAGTCTCAAAGTCAAGGTCAAACGTCCATACCGAAAATTAGCCCTTATAAATGCATGGCTGAAACGAAAAGTATTACGTGGTGCATGAATGTCACAGCAGATGAGCAATTTATAACATGCAGGGGAACAGGAGTTGGGAAATGCATGCCTTCCAACCTTATCTCTCCCACACACGAGTTCCGTTGGTAAAAATTCTGACATCTGTTCCCTAGGATTTGGTCTAATCTCGACAACCAACAAGGGGTTTTGAGATTGGTGATATAAACTCTCGGAATGAATGCAACAGGACAACAGCAAATAGACTCAAGGTTTGCTTATGGGGAAGTGACTAGGGCTTTCAACTACATGCATGGGCTTTGGTCCATTAGGCTTTACAAAGTCCGGGTTCCGCAAATAGGATTCGGGCTTTTACATGGGCCTACTCCTTTTGACGCACCTTTAAGGGTACTAGGCTTGCGGTTGGTAAAATTACTAATTCTTGGGTGGATGTGCCTAAAACGCAAGGTTTAGGTTGGATCCACCTTCGAAGTTAGCAATGATACCGAGGGATAATTTGGGCAGAAAGTGGTGAGAAGAGAGAAATGCAGTATGGATGCAAGAACTTAGAAAAAAATAAAGGAAAGCAAATAAACAAACAAGGACAATTAAAGAATTTTCCGACGGCTTTCTAACCAATTTTATTTCCAATTTTAGAAAATGTAGGTTTAGAGTTAATTCCTAATTGCAACCGACTAGTTATTTAAAAAATAACCGGGGATTATTGGATGCTTCCCCAGTGAAGTCGCCAATCTGTTTTCGTACCGTCCCCGAGCGACACGAAAAATGCCTCTTTTTTATTTTTTTTGGAAAATGATTTTATTTTGAATAGTGGTGACAAAACATTTTATTGGATACGATGACGATAAATCGGTCTTACAAAACATTTTTGAGTTGCCACCCATTATTTCGGCAATGGGACCGTTTCCAATTTTATAAAAAGTGACTCCATTTAAACCCAATTTCATTTAAGGCCAAATTATTTAGAAAACTGGTCAGGCGCACCAATGCGGTCCTGGGTAAGGGAATTGGGTACGCCGGCCCGTTGGAAGCCGACGCACGGAAAAACCGGCCTCTTTTAACCTTACAATTTCTAATTTCTTTTAGTTAGAAAAACCAAATTATTCATTTATTTAAACCCAACTCGAACAAATCGAACCGAGTTCTTATTTGGAAAATTAATTAATCGTCCCAATCGAATTTAATCATTGCATCCATAATCATCCAAATCATCCAAACCAAAGCAGTTAAATCAAATGAATAAAAGACCCGCTCTTGCCTTATGGTTAAAGGCGGGCCACAAACCGAACCTAAAAATACATTCTACCTAATTTGAATCCAAGACCCTAAAAACCCGAAATCATGCATAATAATATATTAACATACTAAACTTGATTAAACTGCAATCTGCCCACAATTGGTTGTCTGTTGACTTTTAAAAAAAATGAATATTTATTTAATTGTACGAAATTATTATTATTATTTTTTTTAAGAAGGATAAAAATCGTTTCTGGAACCCTAGAACAGTCACGTCACGCAGCTGTTCTATGGAAGAACAGTTGCGTGACGGATCCAATGGCTGCGTGACGCAGCTGTTCATAATTTGGGAAACCTTCCAGATCCATAAACCGTTTATTTCAAATATAATACTAAACAGAAAATAAAAGCAAAATAAAATTATAAATACAAACAGTTCCGTCACGCAACTAATCTAGGCAAGATAATTGTGTTTTGGGAATGAACATTTCCATCACGCAACCTCCAGGTCCATGACGGAACTACTGGCTGCGTGACGCAACTGCTCTGGTCCGTATTCACCTTTCAAACAACCCTTTTTACGTTTTCCTTTTATTTAAACATGTTTTAATACAATCTAAAAACATCCAAGAGTGGGCAGAATACCGTTTAACTAAGATCACACTACTAAAACATCAATAAAATAAATAATAATGGATAAACAACTAAAAATACCAAGAAAAGTCTTAGGGAATTACCTAACCCTCAGATTGAGGATTGTAAACAATCTGAATGCCTTAAGGAATGAGATTTCAGGGTTCCAGAAGCCTTTGTTCACCAGGTTTCAACACCCACCTCCTTCTCTCTTTTTTTTTTCCTTTTTATGATTTTCGTTTTAACTTAATTAATCTCTAGAGGCTGTTTTTCTTCAAGGTAACTCAGAAGAGTTTCTGCAAAAAAACCCAGCCGCAAGTGTGTGTTTTTACGCCCTAAAATTCTTGTCCCGAATAAGATAAAAAACGCAGTATTTATAGAGGTAGGGCAACAGGAGATAGCTGCGTCACGCAACTGATGGCTGCGTGACGGACCCGATAGCTGCGTGACGTAGCTCACTTTCTGGACCGTTGCCACGTATCCAAATAGAATGAAAAACCGTTATGTCGGCTTTCATGGTGACGTCATCTTAATTGGAGTTGCGTGACGCAACTGTCAGTGCCGCCACACACCTAATAGCTGCGTGACACAACTCTAATGCAAATCAGACACCCTTAAATTGGTTTAAATCAAATCCTTGGGTTTAAAGGCTTCTGGATAATCATGATCCCTCATTCCGCGTCCTTGTATCCTCATCGGGTTAGGTGGGGGCATAAAGACACGCGTCAACAGTTTGCCCCCCCACTTTATCATTAATTGTATAAACGATTAATGTTAAAGTAGTCCATTGACGCGCCTTCAACCTCGGATTGGATGAAATGGTTGTCCTGATCATCTGGTCGCATTCAAAGCTTAGTTTGATCGGCTTTATTGCTTCCAGTCGGATCGGTAACGACCTCCAAAACTCGGTCTGAATAGCTCTGAAGATACCTTCGAGGCTCGGTTTGATTGGCTCGAAGGATTTTGATTGCCCTGATCAACTTCGTAATTCACCATCATTAACCAGGAAGAGAATCCAAACAGCTTCGTAATACACCATCACTGTTCGGTGGGACCTATCGGCTTCGAGAAACCATCAACGGTTGGTCATTGAGATTGTCCTAATCAGCTTCGCAATATACCATCACTAATCAGTAAAAAGATTGACTCGATCAGTTTCACAATACATCATCACTAATCGAGAAAACGATCCAAACAGCTTCGTAATACACCATCACTGCTCGGTGGGCCCTATCGGCTTCGAGAAACCATCACCGGTTGGCCTGAAAAATTGGTCAAGAGAAAAAGAGCAATTTTTGTGTGCAAACAGATCTTGCCTTTGTTAAATGTTGGGGCGTCACATGCCCCCATGCATTAATAATCATAAACTTTGAAATTTTGCATCAAGGCAAAAGATCGTACTTTTGCCCCCAGTCCGGAATTCCGACTCGGGACCAAAAATATTATCTTTTTAGGCAAACCTTGAAAATTTTGTTAATATTTATTGCAAAATTTGTTTAAAATTTTAGCAAAAATTTAGACAAGAAATTTTTTAGTCTTGAATTTTCAGGTATACCTTTCCTGATGCGGCATTTGAAAGAAAACTTACCTGAGGGTAATTTGGGCAATTTGATAATCTTGCCCCCTGTGTGGTGAGTAGACAAAATTGCTGAAGTATATGGACCGCACACTGACTTCAAATTGCTTGGATGGGCCATTTTGGGCCTAAATGGGTGTTAATGGGCCATTTTGGACTTAAAGGGGGGTTAATGGGCTTGGGCCCATTTTCACTTCTCATTATAAATAAGCTTTTCAACATTTCATTTTTCACTTTTCAAACTCTCAAACCTTTCAAAACACTCTGAACCTTAGCTAAGATGGCCCAGCTTTCTGAGATCCCTGCTTCTGCTTACACATCGGAGATGGACACCCTAGGGGCGATCCCGGACATCCTGGTTTTCGAGGGTGAGCGAGTACCCGTGAGCCATAATGCCCTGACACCCGGGACACGACCTCTTCAACTTCTCCCATTGCCGGGCTCTGATTTCTCAGTTCGACATGATACCGACGCGATGCGCGGTTTCCAGTCCGAGGTAAGTAACTGCACACTTGAATTTCTTGCTTTTAGTGTATTGCGAATGAGTTTTGGTGTGATTTTGTGCTGTCTATGCGTCGGTAGTAGCGCACGCAGGAAAGAGTCACGTGACGCAGCTGTTCTCGCGAGCAGTCGCGTGACGCAGCTGTTCTGATGCGAACAGTTGCGTGACGCAACTGTGCGAAGCGACCCTATTGTATCCAAATTTTGATTTTGCCTATCTTGCGTGTTTTGATGCCTTGTTTGCTATCTTGAAATGCTTCGCCATGTTGATTGCGACTTACTTAGGACCTGTAAACGTATAGAAGAACATAGACATTGGCAAATAGAAACGTTAGGGTTTTTCTTTTCTGTCTCACCTTCGACAGGTGCGTAACGCATCTGTTCTTCGGAAGAACAATTACGTAACGCAACTGTTAATCAGAGGATGCGTCCTTGACAAGCTGCGTGGCGCGGCTCCATGGTTGCGTGACGTGGCTGTTAGTCCGAAGGCACAACTTTGACAAGCTGCGTGACGCAGCTTCGTAGATGCGTGACGCGGCTGTAGTCACGTGACGCGGCTGTGTCTGGCCAGAGGCTTGAACACTCTATTTTCCTGCCATGAAAACAAAAATAGACAAGTGTTAGTTTTAATTCTTTGTTTGTGTGGATTTTCTTACACAGGTCGATCTAGGCAAGGCCCGTGCTGGTGGATCCTCCACTGATGCTTTAGCCTTCTGGGTCTTATTGGACCCCCCGATGCGGTCTAGAGTCGTTGCTGCTGGTTTCGGCGATTATGTCACTGGGCTTCGTCGGACTCAGCCCCGGTTTCCACCCGCCATGCGCTACGCGCTGATGGAGCGGTGGAACGACTGCACCCACTCATTCATATTCGGTTTTGGAGAGATGACCCTGACTCCAGTCGACTATACTGCCATCACTGGGCTCGGGTTCGATGGCGTGGTCGCCCCTCTAGATTCTCAGTACCAGACTGCTGTAGTGGGAGCTTGTTGACACGTGGTTTTATGCCTCCACCTAACCCAATGATGATATGAGGACAAAGGATAAGGTTTCACAATAAACCAGAAGTGCCTGAATCAAAAATTGAACCAAACCGCCCAAAGGAGCCTGACCCACGTTAGGGCTGTGTCACGCAGCTACTACCTGCGTGACGGCACTTCTAGCTGCGTCACGCAGCTCTAACGGGTCTGACACCTTTGGCGCGAGCTCGTGCAGTGGCTTGCACTGTTTGTATGGATACGCGGCAACTGTACGGAAAGTAAGTCGCGCCACGCAGGCTTACGGGTGCGTCACGCAGCTTATACCTGCGTGACGCGACTGCCCTGTTGCCCTAGCCATATAAATACTACATTACACAGCAAAAACGAGACTTTTTTTTTAGACTTTGGCATTTTCAGTTTGCTCTCATTTTTCCTCTAAGAAAACATAATCTTCAAAGTTTAGACATCTAAAAAGATGACTAGAGCTCTTTCTCAAGAACTCCATTGAGTAAACTTGGGGTAGATCAAAGTCATAGATATTTAGATTTAAGATTAAAGAAAGATAATAGCAAAAAGATAAGAAAAAGAGGAAAAAAGAGAAAGATAATTTCATTTTTGCAAAAGAACTTGGTGATTGCGCTTCTGGAATTGTGAAAAACCACTTCTGAGTTAATCTCAGCATATGCAATCCTCAAATCTGAGGGTTAGGTAACGATTCTAACTCTATCCTTTCTATTTTTATTTATTTCTAGCATTTTATTTCTTAAAAATCTCATTTTTGTATTGATTAATTGGTTTACCATTGACAAAACATAAGTTTACCCATTATTGAACTTTTCTGGGTTTGTTCTAACCACTTTGGACCAAAAAGAAACGTAAGAAGAACTAGTTTGAAAGGTAGTTGCGGACCAGAGCAGCCGCGTCACGCAGCTACTACCTGCGTGACGCGACTGTTCATGTCCAAAAGCCCCTGACCTGGATTAGATCTTTTGCATGACGCAGCTGTTTACGACTCATTTTTCATGTTTGTTTCTATATCTGTATCTAATATTTTGCTTTAAATAAATAACCCATATACCTAAAGATTTTAATAATGTCACGAACAGTGTCGTCGCGTAGCTAATAGTTGCGTCACGCGGCTGTTCTTCATAGGATACCTGCGTGACGCGACTGTTCTTAAATCCAGAATAAAGGCAATAGTTGCGCCACGCGGCTGTTCTTCATAGGATACCTGCGTGACGCGACTGTTCTTAAATCCAGAATAAAGGCAATAGTTGCGCCATGCGACTGTTCTTCCATAGAACACCCGCGTGACGCGACTGCCTCCCAGTTCCAGTTTATTTCTATTATTTTGCTTAGTTTCATTTAGTTAAATAAATTTTCAAGCTCAATCCGAGAAATAGACAATTAGGGGTAAACTGAGTCTTAATCAAACTAAACCAATTAATCATTGATGATCATGGGATTTTTAGAATTTGTTTGTTCATTGTTTATAATTAATTACATATTATTACAATCGGTTTGTGGCCCGCCTTTAACCATAAGACAAGAGCGGGTCTTTTATTTTATTTGATACGCATTATGGATGAATGATGGATGATATGATTTATTTGTGATGAATGCAATGAATGGACCTATTTGGGACGGTTGATTAATTTTCCACTTAGGAACTCGGTTCAATTTATTCGGGTTGGGTTTAAATAATTAGCTTTTCTAAAATAAAATCAAATTAGAGATTGTAGGTTAAAAGAGGCCGGTTTTTTTTTCCGGGCGTCGGCTTCCAATGGGCCGACGTACCCAATTCCCTTACCTAGAACCTCATTGGTTCGCCTGACTAGTCTTTTTAAAATAATCAACCTTAAATAAAAATGGGTTTAGAATGGAGTCATTTTATAAATTAAAATTGGAAACGGTCCCATTGCCGAAATAATGGGTGGCGACTAAAAATAATTTATAAGACCGATTTATCGGCATCGCATATCCAAAAAGATTTTTTATCACCTTTTTCCAAAAACAAACAACATTGATTTTCTCCGGGGGAAAACAGAGCTGAGCTTGTTAGGACCCTACTCGGTGTTCCTACCCGCACCAGGTACATGGCTCAGGGGTACATCTCCTATGAGGTGGTCTACAAATTTTGGGCCGAGTGGATTCATACGAGATTGGCTGCATGGAGAGAGCTACCTGCGGATGCTAGACCTGCAGCTTCTGCTTATACGAGGGAGGAGAGGGACCAGGCGGCGTGGTCTTTCATTTTCTACATTATCTCCTCTCAGCTTCTGTGCACCTCCCAGAATAAGGGAGACCCTGCCGTGCTGGCCTGTCTACAGGATTTAGGCCGTGTTGGCTCTTATGACTGGGCCTCTCTCGCATTGGCTCATCTCTACCATGGTCTAGATGTATGGACCAGGGGTAGTGGTGAGTCTAACTGGCAGCTCCTCCGCCCACTCGAGGTAAGACACTTATTCCCTTAACTTTCTTCCTTTATTTTTCCATTACTCAGATTTATACTTAGCTATTGAGATCTTGTTACAGGTGTGGGCCTATGAGTACCGGATCTATCCCGGTGGTCCTGGGGGTGATACTTCTACTGATGCCCGGTGGATTCCTCGGTATCTAGCTCATCGCCACCATACTTTCTCCAGCTCCAAGGATCCACACTACAGGAGGTGCTATCTTAACGACAGGACCTTAGTTGATGTAAGTACAAGGAACTTTCTGAATAGCATGTCTCCTTTCATTTTTTACTGCGTATTTACTGATTTTGCTGTTTTGCAGCTCCTTCTGACTCCATGGGAGGGAGATGCTTGGGCGGCCTATCCCTCTCGTGTCGTGGCAGAGGCCTTTGCCCGGTCCAGGATCCTACTACAGGGCTACTGGGTAGACAGGTATTTCTTGGGAGAGAGGGTATTTGAGCTCCATGTTGCCACAGCACAGAGGCGAGTGCTTGATGCTCCTCCTCGCCATATGTGCCTTTTGGAGGGTATGACCCCAGAGGACCTGTTGCTGGAGTATGATGGTTCTCCTGCTGATGTCCATCTGACGGCTGGCGATTATGCCTCTTACTTCACCACCCGGCTGCAGGCCAGATTGCCGGAGGTCCATGAGTACTCTCAGGTAACTCTTTTGCCTTCAATCATGACTTTTCCAACTGTTTGGCCAAGTAACTAAATGCATTTATCTTTGACTTGTTGCAGGAGAGGAGGAGGCATCGGACCCCTGCGTACTATAGGGCGCAGGCGCAGGCGGAGGCGGATGCTCCGGTTGGGCCTACGGGAGCCGTGCTAGGCGATATCCCCTTCCCTCCGGGCATGGAGGTTGCTCTCACCACAAAAAAAACGCCATTTTGCGACCGACAAATCGGTCGCAAAATGGCAAAAATCGGTCGCTATGTATACTTTGAGACCGATTTGCGACCGACAAACGTCGGTCGCAAAATCACTGGTCGCAAATGTTAATTGCGACCGATGAGAAAATCGGTCGCAAATTAGAGACCGATAAGTCGGTCGCAAAATTGAAAAAGCGGTCGCAAATTTTGGTCGTGGTTTAATTGGAAATTCAGTCGCAACTTTGGTCGCAGAATATCGGTCGCAATTTTTTAAAATCGGTCGCAAATCGGTCTCAAATTATAAATTCAAAAAATTTTTTTTTGGTATCAAATCGGTCGCAAATCGGTCGCAAAAATGAAAAAGGAAATAAAAAAAATTAAATATTATTTTGAAACCAAAATTTTTCTACACCTGTGAAAGTTGACATAAATGCATATATACACACACGCAATTCAAGAACAGTATAAAAATGTAATTTTTATTGTTCTGAACAAATTAAAAAATGAAAATACAAATGAAAAAATAAAAGGTCGGAAATCAAATCTATATATGCTGCTGCTCATCTGCAGGATCCGATGTCGGACCGCCGGGAGGAGTACCTGCTGGATGTGATGTAGCGCCAGGAGGGGTGAGCAAGGTATCGCCTGCAGCATCGGGATCAGGAGCCGATAGTGGCTGCTGCTGAGACGTCGAAACATGTCGGTCTGTAGCAGGCGCAGGATCAGAGGAAGAAGTACCAGCACGGTCCTCACCGGACAGCCGCAGCACATGCGCTCTAAGCTCTGCAATCTGTCTCTGCTGATCAGCAAGCTGAGCCCGTATATCATCATCATAGTGCGAGCCAGTGTGCTCCGGCTGCGGTGCTGCGCTGGCTGTAGAAGCGTGAGCTGCTGAGCCAGTGTAAAACTGTGATGCCTGAGACCCGATGCCGTATACCTTCCTCTTCTTCTCGCCCCCTACAGCCTCGAGATAAAGCGCTACCTCGTCAATTCTTGACTCAGCTTCGGATTCATCGGTCTGAGAAGTAACAATACGCTCCCGAGCTGTAGTATAGTTCTCCTGAAAATAAAAAATTAATTAATCAATGCAATTGCAAGCTTTATTATATTGAACTTTGTACATCTTCGCAATGATTAGAGGGTAAATGTAAATATTATTCATTGTTACTTACATTGACGCTCAGCGCACGTCTGTCGACAAAGGTATTACGATCGTGGTCCTTCGTGTGAGTGTATGTAAACACCTCCATCGGTGTGGGCTCACGACCTAATTCTTTAGCCTGTAATAAATTTTTATTCATGATATATTAATATATATGATGTACTTTCATTAAACATCAGTGTATTGTAAATGGACTAGGTCACTTACTAATAATCGAGCTGTCTCTATAGCAGATATAGATCCGCCTGTGTGTCGCGAAGGTCCTGCTCCATCACCGCCAGTCTCACTGCGCCTGTTTTGTGCAAATATCTCCCGCTTTCTCTTGAATGCAGGATCCTCCCAAGCCTTTTGCCAGCTCTCCCATATCTCCTGAGACACGCACTGCTGCTTCTTACCGCTTTTTCTCATCCTATACGTGAAGTCAGCGTATCGATCGGCGCATATCTTCTCCCAGGCTACTTTCAACATAGCTGTAATGGCCTCGTCCCATATGAAATGTTTCTGCAAAAAAATGAAATATAGCGTTTAAACACTAAGGATTTATCTTGAATTGTAAACATTGAATGATGATATAACTTAAACCAAAGAGTACCTGGAACTCCTCCCAATAAAAGTCTCTCGCCTCTTGTGGTACGGCATCCCATGTGTATCCTTCTTTATGCAGCTGTAGCTTGATTATCTTCAAAATTTGCCTCGCTGCTCGAGAAGATGGATATATGCTGAAAAAAAAAACAGAAGTGAAATATAATTACACGAAAGCATCACAGAGATGAACAAGTACAAAATATAATTACAAAATATGCCTACAGAAAATCTGAATAAGTACTTACTGTCCCGCTACCAAACTGAGGGTGATACGTGGATCTGATGAAGCTGCAAAATAAATGACAAATGTTATACATTTCTAGATAATTAATATGTAATTAAAATGACAGTTATGACATTTATGATTACCTTGCACAGTGGGTGACTGTGCAGCTGCTGGAGTCTGTAATGGTCCAGAAATGGGGGTAGAAGAGGAAGGAGCAGAAGAGGAAGGAGCAGAAGGCTGTGATGGCGGCAGTACTGGACGCTGAGCAGAGGATGAAGCCCCAGACGTACCTGAAGAAGGATGTGATGGCGGCAGTACCGGTCGCTGAGCAGAGGATGAAGCCCCAGACGTACCTGAAGAAGGATGTGATGGCGGCAGTACCGGTCGCTGAGCAGATGACGAAGCCCCAGACGTACCTGACGAAGGACGAGGGATCGACCCTACTCGTCCACGGGCACTGCGTCCAGGTACACGACCTCCACGCGAACCACTGCCGGACGCGTCAGAATCAAACGCTCTGCCTCTAGCCATCTGTACTGCAGATATCAGAACCTAGATAAAATGAATTTATACAATTATATGAATTGTAGAACATGTGGTAAATACGAGTAAACAAAGTGAATACCATTGAAATTCTTCATTAATAATATTAATTGCATATACATTTATCAATTTCTAACAGTAAAATTGCTCTAAGTTTTAAGTGTCTTCAATATCATCTGCTTCCTCCTCCTCTTCATCAGCTTCCTCTTCTTCATATTCGTCTTCTGAGGTACCCATGATGATTTGATCTTCTTCCTCTTCATCATCTGATGCTCCTATTTCAACATAAGATCGGCTTTCATCATCCAACCTATCTGTTAAATCTTCAACAACTTGCATCGGTTGCGTTTCAACCCTAACTTCTTGAAATGCCTCCGATACTGCGAGTGAAGAAGACTGTTTCGTTTCAAGTGCATGAACAACTGATCTAGCCTTGATTTTACACACTGCCATCCAATCGCATCTATCTCGTTTAAACGATGGATATGGGACATAGTACACTTGTGCAGCTTGCATTGCCAAAACAAACGGTTCATACTTTGTATATCTTCTTCTTTGATTAATATCAACCAGATTATACTTAGGATGAACCTTCGTGCCAATGTTTGGCGTAGGATCAAACCATTCACATTTGAATAAGATTGTGCACTTCATTGGTAGGCTTGGATATTCTAACTCCAAAACCTCAACCAATTTCCCATAAAAATCGTTTGACACGTCACTGTAGTTTGATCCCTTTATGCACACACCGCTGTTCATTGTCTTTCTGCTTCTCCCATAACCCTCAGTGTGAAACTTGTAACCGTTTACAAAGTAGCCAGAGTAGGCATTAGCAACCGGTAATGGCCCCTTTGCCAGATCCGTAATAAATCTGTTACGAATATCGCTTCCCGAGCTTCGAGCCTATGGGAAATAGTAATGACATGAGTCAAATTTAATAAATGTACATTCCGTGTTGTGTACATTGAAAGTAACTTACATAATATTTGAACCATTCTGCAAATTCCGTGTCCAGCTTTGCATCAACTGCAGTATCAGTCAAATTGAGATTTTGAAGCCGCAGAAGATTGATATATTCCCTATTTATGAACGAACCATATTAGCATAAGTATACTTTAACAACGGCCAACATCAAGTCTAGAATGTTTACATTATTTATACTTACTGTACATATGGTGTGATCTCGTCGCAATTCAATAAAATATAGGTTTGAGCCGCTTGTATCTCTGCATCAGTCAATCGTCTTTTTTTTGATTTACCAATCGTACGCCCAGGGTAGGTGAAAATTTTTAGATTTCCTTCAAACTCAGATTGAACGCGATCTCCTCCGTCATCGTTACGTGGCACTCTCCGATGCTTGGTGAAAACATGTTGGTCAAAGTAGTGCGAACAGAATGTGGAAGCTTCTTCAACCAAATATGCATTGCAAATGGATCCCTCGACCTTTGCCTTATTGCGCACATTCTTTTTAATTTTCTGCAGGTGTCTGTGATTGTACAATGCCAATATGTAAGTATAAGTTCAAATAAATGATGTAATCATTAGAATGAGATGTTAGTGAATCACCTCTCAAATGGATACATCCATCGATATTGTACCGGTCCTGCTAAACGACATTCATAGGGCAAATGAACCGGCAGATGTTCCATAGAATCAAAGAAGCCGGGTGGAAAAATTCGCTCCAACTTGCACATCACAATTGGGATTTCTCGCGCTAATTGGTCCATATCATCGCATCGGATAACAGTCATCGTCAATTCCTTGAAAAACAGACTCAATTCTGTCATTGCTTCCCAAATTTTTCCTGGTAATAATTCTCGGAATGCCACAGGAATCAATCTTTGCATGAAAACATGGCAGTCATGGCTTTTCATGCCAAACAATCTGTACTTCCTCATGTCCACACATCTACCCATATTTGAACAGTAGCCATCTGGAAACCTTAATGATCGTAACCATTCGCACAATAATTGCCTTTGGGGTTTATCTAAACAATAACATGCCTTCGGAAACTTACCAGTAAGTACAGTTTGCTCGAGTTCTGGTCGACGACAAATTTCCTTCATGTCCGCTCTTGCTTTTGCATTATCCTTGGTTTTCCCTTCAATGTTCATGACAGTGTTGAACAGATTTTCAAACACATTTTTTTCTATGTGCATGACATCAAGGTTATGACGAATAAGAAGTGAACTCCAGTATGGCAAATCCCAGAAGATGCTTCGCTTTTTCCACCCGCTATTCCTGCCAATTATTTTATTTACCTCATCTGCACCCAACTCAGTAACTTTCATAAGCCCCAAATCTTCAATTTCTTGTAATATTTCTGCTCCAGACTTCACAGGTGGAGGGGGTTCAACAATAGTCGTGTTCTTTCTAAAGCATTGTCGATTTCTCCTCCAAAGGTGAGATTCTGGTAAGAATTTGCGATGACAATCAAACCAACATTGTTTACCTCCATTCTTTAGTGTAAATGCATTAGTGTTTTCCATGCAATGAGGACAAGCCAATTTGCCAGCGGTACTCCACCCAGATAACATTCCAAATGCTGGAAAATCACTGATGGTCCAAAGCAAAGCAGCTCGCATTATGAAATTCTGATTGGTCGAAATATCGAATGTTTGAACCCCATATTCCCATAAATAATTAAGTTCGGCCATCAAAGGCTGCAGAAACACATCAATTTTATGTTTTGGATTAGTAGGCCCAGGAACAATAACACACAAAAACATATATTCATCTTTCATACACATTGTCGGTGGTAGATTATATGGTGTGACAATGATAGGCCATGATGAATATTGTTGTCCTGATTGGCCAAATGGCTGAAACCCATCAGTACAAAGCCCCAATCTCACGTTTCTTATTTCAGCAGCAAACAGAGGATGAATGTTATCAAAATGTTTCCACGCTTCAGAGTCTGACGGATGAGTCATTATACCATCCTCATATTCATGCAAAGCATGCCATGTCATGTGTTCAGCTGTCGCCTTTGATGCATATAACCTTTGAAGGCGAGGAACAAGAGGGAAATAATACATCTTCTTGAAAGCCTTCTCCCTTTGTACTCTACCAGTCCCTTGACCGCGCCGTTGATATCTTGGAAGATTACAAAACTTGCATTCTCTGAATTCCGAGTCAACACCCCAGAATATCATACAATTATTACGGCAGCAATCAATCTTTTCTACCGGTAGTCCCAATCCCCGAACTAATTTTTTTGTCTGATAAAAATTATCAACCATTGAATGGCCTTCAGGCAACATTTCTTTTGCTAACTGAACAAAATCATCGTAACACCTTTCTGAAAAATGGTGCTCTGCTTTCATGTGTAGTAATCGTGCAACAACAGACAGAACTGAATGATTCTTGCATCCAGGCCACAGTTCAATGTTAGCTGCACTTAGCATGTCAAACAATTGTTGTGCTGCTACATTTGGCGATTCCTCCATATTATCCCAATCAAATTGTACTCTACTCGCATCGATTACCATATCATTGCATTGATTACCATACAGAAATTGATAAGGCTGAACTTCTAAACTTACCGGAATGGAGTGGCCTGACCCACTGGCAACTCGAGCTTCACCATGATGTATCCATTCGTAATAATTTTCCACGAACCCATTTTTGCACAAATGAAGTTTCACTGTATCGATGTCTAAGAAGGCTCGATTTCGACACTTCTTGTGATTACATGGACACCTCAACTTATTCCCATCCATAAAACTGGGATTACCAACTGCAAACTGTATAAACGCCTCCAATCCGTGCAGGAACTCTTGTCTTAATATCCCATTGACCTCGAACCTCCAGTACATCCAATCTCGATTATTTTGCATTTTTGTTACCTAATTAACAATGTGTTTATCAAGGGTAAATTATATGTAATTGCATTAGTCTGATCTAGCCTTAAAACATGCCACTAATGTAATGTTCAAGTTACACTTATAACTAACTAAGGTTATTTCTATAATAAGGGGGAACTATAGATAAATGTAAAATAACTAAGTTCATTTATTCAATACAAAGGTTATATATATATATATATATATATATATATATATATATATATATATATATATATATATATATATATATATATAAAGGTAAGTGTACTATTCTACATATTGAATTTATTGAAAAAAATTCGGCAGCATTTCGGCACAACACTATGAAATCTCAAATAGAAAGACACTTCAATAAACACTTCTATAACATATCAACATTCTCCAAAGGCAAAATGGCCACTACTAGGCCTCCAATCCAAACTCATCATTAACAGGACTTGCTCAAACAACAATTATCACAACAAAGTTGCACGTTAGGATAAAAAACTGCAGCACTCATTACAATTATCACAACCCTGATTCAAATTCAATTTCAATTAACCTAAAACGCAAAATTCAATTCTAGTGAGGGTTTCTTTTTAATTTTAACTTAGGCAGTAGTGGAGCAAGTACATGTTGATAATTACTATAACTAAACAACGCGTATTTATAAAAGCCCATAATTCTTTGGGCCCTTTAAACCATCGCCTTATTAAATTGGGCCCCAATGAGCCCACCTCTATCTTTTCTTGTTAACTAGCCGTTTAACTTTTTCTTTTTTTATTTAACTTATAATGTTAAAATTATTTTATAAAATATTTTAATTGAAATATAATGAAAGCATTTTCAAACAAGTTGTCGTTATCCATTAGAAACGGTGGAAATTATTAAAAAATAAATTAACAAAACACCACTTTTGTCAATGCAACTGTAACAACAATGACAAGTAAGTTTATTATTGAGAATGACAAATAAATTATATATATATTTGTTGTGTTCAACGTATTTTTATCTTATATTTGACGTAAGATGGTTAGACTTGCGAAATAATTTCTGAAAGTGACATAATTATTAAATAAGAGTTGGTGCCACATTATTTCATAATTTAAGAATTATTAAAAATTAATAATAAAAAATATTTATCATATTGATGTAAATATGCTAATAGAATCCCCCAAAAATCAATACTTTCCTCATCCAGGTAACCAATTACGTTTGGGAATCTTTTGTTGTTTGTTTATTACTATAATTTTATATTTCTATAATTAATTAATTTTATTTAAATATTTTAAAGAATTCTTTTTTAATGTTATTTGGAATCTTTGTACGTATGATTTTTTACCAACTCCATCCCTCTATTATTGATGGTTTATTCTAATTTCATAGATAAATTATTCATGTATAATTATTGATATAATTATATATATATTTTTAATAAATTTAAATGAATGCCGATTTAAATTTGTATTTTTTAATTTAAATAATTTACTTATATGTTTTCATTAAATAACAAAAGATGATATTATATGATCATTACTTAAATATGATCATTTTTCTGCCAAATAAATTGAAATATTTATTATTGTAATTAAATTATTTTAATTCAACTGACATAATTATTTATTTTTTTTCATTTTGAAATTCTCATATATTCAATTCAAATCCTTATTAATTTTTTTTATAATTACAGGACATATATAAAGATTTAATGATAATGCAATTAATCTTAATGAAATGAAATTATATTATATTTTATTAGTTAATCTTATTATTATAAATCCATTATTTGATTAATGTTATTAATTATAATAAACAGTCACAGTAACAATAATAATAAATCGAAACAATAATAATAAATCGAAATAATAATATTAACAATAATAATAAATTGAAAAATAATAACAGTAACAACATTAACAATATTAACAATATTAATAATATTAACAATAATAACAGTAACAATAATAATAAATTGAAAAAAAACACAAAAATCGCAAAAAAAAAAATTTCGAAAAAAATAATAACAGTAACAACATTAACAATATTAACAATATTAATAATATTAACAGTAATAACAGTAACGATAATAATAAATTGAAAAAAACACAAAAATCGCAAAAAAAAAAAAAAAAAATTGGAAAAAAATAAAATGGTCACCGGCTTACCTCAAATGCTGTCCAAACGGTGGCGAACGCCGTAGAGGAGTGACTGGAGCGTCGGTGGCGGCGTCACAGTGGCTGGAGCGTTCTCAGGAGGGCTGGAGGCGCGCTGCGGACGGAGGAGAAGAGAGGAGAGGAGAAGGAGAAGAGAGAAAGAAGAAAAAAGGAAAAGAAGAGGGCGCGTTTAAAGCCCTAATATTTGCGACCGACTCATCGGTCGCAAATGTCATTTAAATCGGTCGCAAATTTTAATTGTCCGACGTCGTTTTAATATGCGCCAAAATTGCGACCGATCTGCGACTGAAATATGCGGTCGTAAAAAATCGGTCGCAATTTTATCTCATTTCGGTCTCAAATTGTGTCCTTTTTTTGACGCGCCCATTTTTGCGACAGAAACAAAGTTGGTCGCAAATCGGTCGCAAAATCGGTCGCAAATGCGCAGTAATTCAGTCGCAAACTGAAAGGTAATCCCGCGCGAGTTTTCCGCGCTAAAATCTGCGACTGTTTACCAATCAGTCGCAAATTGGTATCCATATTGCGACCGACTTTTGTCGGTCGCAAAAATCGGTCGCAATTTGAAGTTTTTTTTGTAGGATCTGGACCCTACTCTGGGCCTCAGACCGGCCATTATCATTCCTGCTGACCTCAGGCAGGCTCCTCTACCGCTACAGCTGGATCCTGAGCATGCCACACACGTAAGTAGAAAAATGAATTCAATAAGTCAGAGATATTTACCTGGATGACTCTTTATTGGATGTCTTTCTGCACTTGCAGGTGCCTGCTCAAAGATATCAGGAGCTATACCAGATGTTCGGCTTCGCCAGGTCCTACATCGCCAGGCTGTATCTAGAGCTCCACGAGAGGGTATGATTCTCATGCATTTTGCTTTTTGCTTTGCATACTCCTCTTACCTTTTTCCGCTTTTATGTTTTCACAGGATCTAGAGATTGGGAGGTTGTGGAGGCACCAGTCCTGCCAGTCTAGTGCTGTTGCTCGTCTCCAGATGGAGGTTGACCGGCTCCGGACTAGGCTGGAGGTGGAGGGATTCCTTTGGATTTCTCCGAGGATGAGGAGGATGATGATGATGGCTCTTCGTCCGACGATGCTCCACCATCTGCACCCTCTTCTGCCAGGCAAGCAGCAGCTAGTCCCAGCCGGAGGCGACATTAGCTGGCCTTCTCCATTTTGATCACACTCTTCATAACATTTTTGTTGCTCGTTGGAGTACATTTTCGATGTTTTTATATTTATTTTACAATATTATTTACATTTTCTTTATTACAGTATTATTACTTTTCTTTTATTTACAGTTTGTGAGACTTTATTCCTACATAAACAAAACACAAAAGCACAAAAAAATGAAAAATGGAAGTACCCCACTTACTTGCAAGAGTGGTCCATCTCGTTAATGCTCAACCAATTTACTGCAAACAGGAAAATAAAATAAAATAAGATAAGAATTAATCAAAAACAAAAAAAAAACGTAATACTTACCTGTCGGGGCGGTCCACTTGGTTAATGCGGGCATGAATGCCCATCTACTTTTCTTTACAAAGGACAACAAGCAATAAAACGAGAACTTGAACAAAAATCAGAGAAAGAAAAAGAATACGTCCCACTCTTTTGCAGGCGTGGTCCGGCTTGATTAATGCGGGCATAAATGCTCAACCTCCCTATTGTAAGAGCTGTCCATCTTATTAACGCAGGCATAAATGCCCAACTACCGGAGTGGTCTATGCATAAATGCCCATCCAACCACCATTGATAGTAAGTACCATTCCAGATAGTGATAGCGTCGCATTCACTGAGGCCTTTCCATTCTTATAAATAGAAGCTTCCCTCTTCGTTCTCTTCATCCCCTCAGCATTCAAAACAGCCCCTTTCCTTAAATAACCCTTTTCCATGGCTTTCAGAAACCAAGTCTCATCCTTCGTTCAATCTATTCCTGATGACCTGTGGGAGCTTCACCCTATGAACCAACTCGCCTGGCTGAAATATTTCAAAGACTTGAAGCCTGATCATAGTTTCTTGTCTTGGCTCGTCATGTACTTCAACCCCAACACCATGGTTTTCTGATTTGAAGATTCCGAAGTAACTCCGACCTATGAGGAAATGTGTGTCGTGATGGGTCATCACCCTGAACAAGATGAAACTCCAGCTTTGCCCCCAGGCCCGAGATATGATCTGGCCAAGATTGCGGCTCTATGCCCGGTTTACCTTCCTGACGATATAGATCCGGATCAAGGCCTTCCCTCGGAACCTTTTTTGAGTAGGGTTCTGTCCATGGATGCGAATCCCTCTTGGGTTTGCGCTTGTTGTTTCCTGCTATTGAATATGTATGCCATGAAGAACCGCCAACCTGGAATTGGAGATTTCCGATTGTTGACCGTTGTTCGTTACATGCAGGTGTATCGTCGCACCGTCTTTATGATGATTGTGGGAGAGACAATGTGCTGGGTTAGGGATATTGCCCTTCATGTCACCAACTTCAATGTTTACCATCGAGGGTGCCCGATGTTCTTGCAAGCCTGGACTCTAGATAAGTTAAGCCTGATTCCTCCAGTCCCAGCTCGTTTGATTCCAACCTATGACCCTGCCAATTTTCGGCCTCGCTCCCGAGGACAATTTGATTTTGGAGATAACCCCGTGATTCGGTGGACTTGTCCTTGGTGGAGGATTAGACTAGTCACTACTGGGAGCATGAACCTCAATTATGTGTTATACGCTAGTCTTGACCGTTCCATGGCCTATTTCCTAGACAGGATCAGCCGTCAGTACGATATGGTACAGCACGTTCCCAGAATCCATGACTTCTGAAATGGTCCCATGACGCAGAGTCTGTTGACCAATTTAGTTGACCGTTGGCAGAACCGAAACACCTGGTACCTGGGTCAAGGGGTGATACAGGACACCGTGACACTCGAGTATGTTGACTGGTTTTACTCCCAGTGATGATGCTAGGTTTTGAAAGGATTAGTGTCTAATAATTCACCCACTAGAATAAATGTTGTTGCTACCCTTTTTTTTCTGTATTCCGGGGCCATGAGCTCCCAATTAATGTATCCCCTCTTTTTCAATGACTGACTCTGATAGCTCTGTCTTTATTACTTCCTGCTTTCTACACATAGAGGTAACAAAAGGCAACAGATCTTTTCTTTCGAAATGATTTGCCGAGTTAGCACTTGGGCCTCCTGCCCTTGGATTAAGAAATGAAAGCACGTAAGAGTGAACCTTTTGACTAAAGACAGAAACGTACATCTGGAAATAAGAAGATGGGGTGACTATTTTTATTACTTGCAGTAATCAAATAAAAATAACATATGCATGCATGAACCTACTGAGTACTAAGGTTTTATCCATGTTTTTTTTTTCTTTTCTTTTTTTTTCGATTTTTCCGAGGAAATCACTGAGAAAATGGCATTTGTTCTCCTGATCGATGTTTAAAAGAATTCATTACTCAGGCCGGACCAGCAGCCAGGACACTTTCAAAATAGATGAGCAAGTCTTGATCAAATAAGTAGAGAGGAAGGTCTTGCATTCCTTAATCATACCCCCGAAACAAAAAAGGAAGAGAAATTTGAAATTCCAGCTCTTTATTAATCTTACTTCTTTCAACATTACACAGAAGTAAAGAAAAACTATTTTAATACAATGGTCATTCATTCTAACTACTCATTTACCTATTCTCCTTCTAGTCAAGTTCATGACATTGAGCAACCAGTCACAAACATGTCACGAACGCATGGCATAGATTTTGTATTTAAACTAAGCACCACACGTTAATCCCAAAAGTTTTATTTGTTTTATATCTTTATGCTCTAACTTTTGCCTAGGCCGCCCTTTACGGGTTTTCAACCTAGCGAGCTCATTTCTTACCTAAGTCGCCCTTTCGGGTTTTCAACCTAGCCTTCTTTTTTATTTCTTTCTTCTTTTTTTTTTTAATCGGAATCACCATTTCAGACATAGAACCTTTTCATTTGGTCTTGATTAACAATCCAATTGACAGGCTTCCCTTCCATAGTGATCAATTCAGCGGCACCTTTAGCTAATAGCTTCTGAATTCTGAATGGTCCATGCTAATTGGGTCTGAATTTCCCTCCAGGATGACTCTGGGATTCATGGTCCAACAATCTGATCAATACTAAATCTCCATTTTTCAAAGCCCTTGGGTGTACCCGCTTGTTGTAGAAACGAGCAATCCTTCTCTTTCTCATCTGATCTTGGAATCTGGCGTTCAATCTTCTGCTCACAAGAATCCAGCTTTCATCGTTTTGAGCATCTTCTAAATTTTTAGGTTCTAATTGAGAAACGAAAGCAACATTACCAAAATATCTTTTAGGTTGAGCTATAGTCATCATCCTTTCTGAGGGATTATCCATAATGTCTTCTTGGGGATGATACTTATGAAATCGTCATTCTTTTGGTAATTGAGAATCTTCATTTTCTCTTTCTGGCATTTGACTTTCAACTATATTCTGATCTTCATGTTCTACTTCTGGTTCAGCCTAATTATCAGTGTTCTGCTCACTTTCTGGCTGTTCTAGTTATTCTGATTGTTCATTCTGCTTTTCATGATTAGAATATACAAAATCATCACTTTCTAATGTTCTAGATGTAGAGTCAGATTCATTAAACACAACATGAATAGATTCTTCTACAACTAGAGTCTTTTTATTAAATACTCTATATGCTTTACTATTACTAGAATATCCCAGAAAAATACCTTCATAAGATTTAGCATCAAATTTAGCAAGATGATTTTTCTTGTTATCTAGAATAAAGCATTTGCACCCACAAATGTGAAAATAACCAATATTTGGTTTTCTACCTTTGTATAGCTCATATGGAGTCTTTTTAAGTTTAGATCTTACCAAAGCCCTGTTTAGAATATAACAGGCAGTGTTAACTGCTTCTGCCCAGAAATACTTTGGTAGTTTAGAATCACTTAGCATGGTTCTGGCCATTTCTTTAAGTGTTCTGTTCTTATGTTCCACTACTCCATTTTGTTAAGGTGTTCTAGGTGCTGAGAAGTTATGGAAGATTCCTTGACTCGTTGCAAAAAGCATCGAATTTCTGATTTTCAAATTCTCCTCCATGATCACTTCTAATTATCGTGATGTTGTATCCTTTCTCATTTTGTATTCTCTTGCAAAGATGAACAAACGTGTCATATGACTCATCCTTATTTCTAAGGAAGAGTGTCCATGTGAATCTGGAGTAATCATCTACAATAACAAATGCATAGAATTTTCCTCCAAGACTAGAAGGAGTAATTAGACCAAATAGATCAAGGTGTAGCAATTCTAAAGGTCTAGAAGTAGAAACCATGCCCTTAGATTTAAAAGATGTTCTGGTCTGTTTGCCCATTTGACAAGCATCACAAAAGTGATCTTTTTCAAATTTCAACTTTGGCAAACCTTGAACCAAATCTTTCTTAGACAGTTTAGAAATAAGGTGCATGCTTGCATGTCCAAGTCTTCTATGCCATAACCAACTAGAGTTATCAACAGAAACTAAACATATATCCTGGTTATGCATATCAGAGAGATCTACTAGGTATATATTTCCAAACCTTTTTCCAATGAATAAGGTTTTATTATCATGCATGTTCTGAACTTCACAATGAGAAGGTTCAAAGATCACTCTTCTATTTTTATCACAAATCTGACTAACACTTAACAAATTATAATGTAATCCTTCTACTAAGCATACATCTTCTATTGAAGGATTAGAACCTACCACACCAATACCAACGATTTTACCTTTTGCTTTGTCTCCAAAGCTTACCGTACCTCCCTTTTCTTTTTTAATCTGGTGAACTTCTTTCTATCACCAGTCATATGCCTAGAGCAAGCGCTGTCCATGTACCACATTTCTGTTTTCAGCTCACTCCTTAGGCACACCTGAAAAGATCAAGCAGATTTAGGTACCCAACTCATATTGGGTCCTAGAGGGTTAGTGGTAACAGGTGCTGTGAATACCCAAATTTTGAGGCTCAAAAAGCCTATTTTTCCGGACTGTAAACAGTCCGACCGGACCGGAGGCCGTTTGGAAAAAGTTCACCGAAAGTATGCCAATATGGTACTTGAAACGTCCAGAAAATTACGAGGATCACAGAACTGGTCCCGGAATATTTTTTGGAGGTCGGGAACTCCCGGAAAAGCCTCCGGAAAGAAAAAGACTAGCAAGTTCGCCGGACACGGCGGCACCGGCCGCGGGACTCGGCGGCAGCGGCCGCCCTCCAGCCCGGGTTTTCCTATAAATAAAGCCCCGGTTCATCAGTTTTACTCACTCAGTCTGTGTTGACGGACGCTCCTTCTCCCTTACGCTCCTTGCGATTCTTTTACTGCTTTTCTGCATTTGAGTATAGGCTTTTTATTACTCTACTGTTGTGATATTTGGCCACTTAAATTAAATTAAATTAATTAATATTCCCCAAACGAGGAGCTTAATCCGGAGTTTTTCAAGCTGAAGCTAAGAAGCGGCCGTCGATTAACTCAGGTAAATAAACGAAACTCTGCCTATTTAATTTTAGCACTTCATGCATATTCTTCTTCTACTCCAATTCTGAATTAAACTGTTGCATCAATGCATTCATGTCATCAATTAGGCAAATAAACTGTCTCAATTAAATATGATTAAGCTTAAATGTCCGGTTAACTAATAATCATGGTATTAAAGCCTAAATCCGACAATATTGGCTTAAAATATCTGGTCAATCAATGACTATGGTATAATCGCCTTTATTTCGAACAGTCCGGCTTAAGTCCAATTAATCAATAATTGTGGCTAAATAGCCTTAATTAAACACATTTTTTGGCAATAAATTGTCTATATTGCAATTCAATTGATCACTTTTGGCAAACAAATTGCCTATAAGTAGATTAACCATTTTTAGCGACAAATCGCTTAAATCAAAGTCTTGGCACAATGCCTTGAATTAATCAATCTTTTGGCTAAAAGCCTTCAAATAATCACCTTTGGCAAATAAATTGCCTTAAATCAATCAATTTTGGCGACAATCGCCCAATCAACACTTTTGGCAAAATAGCCTAAATCAATCCATTTTGGCTAAAAGCCTTCAAATAATCAATTTTGGTGACAATCGCCTAAATCACATCAATTTTTGGCAATAGATTTGCCTAAATCAATCTTTTTGGCTAAAAGCCTTAAATCAACACTTTTGGCATCAAATGCCTAAAAACGTCAGATCAATCAATTCTTTGGCAAAATGCCTAAACAAAATGCACGAAGCATACACACACTCATGCATTAAGCATACCCATTCAAAGCCCTTTTAAAAAGGCCTATCAAACTACGTTGACTTTGATCTTCCATTCAAACGGAAGTACGTAGGCACATTTGGGATTTAACCCCGAGTGGCAAGTCGAAATCACCTTGCAAAGCATTCATTCATCGGTTAGTTAATCAGCATGACATAGTCTCGGGATCCACCTCGGGTTCGCAAACTATGCCTTAAACATTGGGATAATTAATCTAATAAGTAGGTTAATTAAAATTTGGAGTCAACTTAGGGTTTTTTCCTAGTTTACCCTAAAATAATTAAACAAGGTGGCGACTCACACATTCACGTTCATTTCTGCCATTAGTCATAGGCATTTTTATGCCTATTTTCGGGGGAGGGGTTCACAGTTTGGCGACTTCACTGGGGAGAATATTGTAATCATTTTACATAAAGTGGACTACGATTGTTGTGTAAACTAACCTGTCCTTCTTTAGGGTATTATTTTACTATGCTTTGTTTTGCAAGGTACCCTAACATGAATCGAGTATTCTTTCTTTAAGAATACGAGATGAGGAAATTTGGACTCAATTTGTACAATTTAATTAAAACATTTTAACTTGTTGATTTATTTGCACGATTGAGAATCCTTTTCTCCATTGCATAAAAAAATGAATTTCAAATGAATTTCTTCTCTCTCTATTCAAACTTCTGAGTCTGGATAGCAAGTAGCACTGATCGGCAGGTCTCTTTGATTATGTCGACGGACAGCCAAAGCGTCCTCCCTGTTACCGCAAACCATCCCTAATCCTTTTGGGGGTGGCCCATGAGTATGCGTACTGTTGGACCCACGCGAAACTCTTTGTTTCACATGTGGTTAGGTATATCCATGCTCAAGGTTCAAGGGTCCCTTAATAAGCCAATTCTCTATTTGTGTCATAGCCTATAGAACCTATCCTTTAGGACTGTATGCACCCAATGATGTGAATCATATCATAAAACAAAGTATGACGTGTTGTTTTGCGCATTCACGACATATCATAAACATTGAATAAACACAAAGAGAACACAAAACACTCTTTTGTTTTTAGTCATGCACAGTTGGACAAAGAGTCGATCTACCTCACATCACTACCCTGATACATGAACCACTATACCCTAATCCCATTACCCTTATAGTTACAGGTACCCGCTGTTCAAGTGCCTATCCAAGTTCCAGTCACACCTACAGTGCTATCACCAACCTCACCAGCTTCACCAGCTTCACCAGCTACACCAGCTTCACCTACAACTCCAACAACCCCACCTGCATCAATGGCATCGATCTTTAACATCCAAAACCTCATCGAACAACTGGAAGCCAGAATGGAGGCTAGAATGAATGAGGCATTAGCTGCCCACAGAACAGCCATAATAGCTGAGCTAGGTGTTGGTAATGGAAATGGGGCTTCCACTGGGGGGAGTGGACCTGCTACCTCCAATCAGGGACTTGCTGCTGAACCGATAAACCCTACCCTTAACTTGGATGACATGCCCTCCAGAACTGCTTCTGAGCTGGAAGATCAGAAAATGAGAGAAAAACTGGAACTTTTGGAAAGGTCTATTACTGCCCTTAAGACACACAAGGAAGTGGTGGACATGGACTCTTTGTATTTGTTCCCCGAAGCAAGATTGCCAACAAAGTTCAAAATGCCCAATATGGACAAGTTTGATGGAACCACTTGTCCCAAAACGCACCTGAAAATGTATGTGGGTGCCCTTAACCCGTTTGGATTAAGTAGCGAGCTCCTTGCTCAGTTATTCCAACAATCTCTGACTGGTGCTGCTTTGAGGTGGTTTGTCAGTCTGGACCGGTCTAAGATGAAGACTTGGGAAGACATCTGCAATGCGTTTAATACGCAATACCACTATAATATGGAGGTTGATGTTACTCGAAGGGAATTGGAAACCACCAAACAGAAAAACAACGAACCCTTTTCCTCGTTCCTTACGAGGTGGAGGGCCAAAGCCGCCCAAATGATTAACCGGCCTTCTGAGCAAGAACAGGTGGACAAAATTATAAAGAACCTGCAGCCTGTCTACCAACAACAACTACAAACCCAGTACCTACCAACGTTCCAGTCACTCATTGCCACTGCTACGAAGGTAGAAGATTTAATTCAAATGGGGCAACTGAAGGAAGACTCGGGAACCTCAAAATACAAGAAACCTAGCCAAGCTAGCAAAGTCCACGAAGTGGCAAGCATCACCCCCACGAATCCTTTACGTGTGGGAAATATGAGAAATGGCAGTCAATCGAGAAGGACATATACTGATCTCGGGATGCCAATCCTTTTGGTATTCCGAGAGGCTGTGAAAGCAAACTACATCAAGCCTTTGGAAGCAAGGCCGCCCCCCAACCCTTTACCAAGGAACTAAAGAGCTGACGAATACTGTGAGTACCATCAGGGTAGTGGGCACAAGACTGAAGCGTGCTGGATGCTTAAGAACTGTATCCAAGACCTGGTGGACAACGGTTCAATTATTTCGAGAAGTAAGCCAAACATTAGCACTAACCCCTTACCAAATCACGAGGTAAATGTTATTGGTATTGACCAGGAATTGATCGATCCTTTCGAGCTATTCCTAGAAATGAATAAAATATGTGTCTTGGATCTGAATGACCTAACTGAAGAGGTTGATGCTATAACCAGGAGCGGTAGACAATATGAACCATTAGTCCTGGACAAAGTCCAAAATAACCCCTACCAGAGGGCAGATGAGCCAAAGGAAGACCCGGTGCTCTCACAGTTGAAAAAGACCCAGGCTAAAGTGTTAATCTGGGAACTTCTGGCATCATCCTTTCCTCATCGCCAAGCTCTTTGCAAGGCTTTGAGCCAACTCCAAACATCGGTGGAGGTTAGCCCTGAAGTGCTGGTATCCACCCTCACCCAATCATCAAAGATGTAAAGCATCGGGTTTTTTTATGATGACTTACCCAAGGAGGGAGGCAGTCACAACAATGCCCTTTATGTCACTGTTCAGACCAAAGATAAAACTGTGCCCATGGTTCTCATTGATAATGGGTCAGCACTGAACGTCTGCCCACTAAGGGTAGCCAGCTGTCTAGGGTTGGAAGAAACAGATTTCATTCCATCAGACCAGATAGTCAAAGCCTACGACAGCACCAGGAGGGAAGTGTTGGGGGTTGCTACCTTGAAGTTAACAATTGGGCCAGCTGTGATGGAGGTCCCGTTCCAAGTAATTGATGTTCCAACTAGCTTCAACCTACTTCTGGGTCGACCATGGATACATCATGCTAAGGCAGTACCCTCTTCCATGCACTAAAAGGTCAAGTTTCCTTATGAGGACAAGGTTATCACTATCCAGGGGGATGACTACAGCCAGCTCAAGAAGACAAAGGGCCAGCCTCTCTTTGAGGTCAACCCTGAAACTGCCAATTTGCCCCTCTCGGGATTTCAATATGACACTGTGCAATTCATAGAAGGAGAGACTGCAAACTCTCGAATTCTCTTTGATTTCAGGACGGTGCAAATAAACTGCATAGTGCCTTTAATGCTGAAGATGTCCTATCTGCCGGGAATGATTATGGCAAGGTCCGGAAAGACATACCCCACACTGCAAGCCTGGGAGTGTCCGGTGAATGAAGGGACCTTTGGATTGGGTTATGAGCCCACTGATGAAGACCGTGCTAAGAGGACCAGAAGAGGAAGGAAGGAGAGTATACAAATGCGGCCTTACCTTTTGACTTTGAATGGTCATTTCTGCAAATCGGGAGAAACAGTTCCTTACTGTGGCTTCCAAGAACCATTTTGCTACCGGACTGCTAAGAAGATGCTGCCTGGGTTAGAAATATTCTCTGATGTCTGGGGCAACAAGCCCGAAACAATAACTGAACTAGAAGTGGAAGACTTCATGCAGCCCAGTCTCTTTGACGAGGTTGCAGTCATTACAGGAAGTGATGGGAGCCAAGACCTGCTGAGCCTGATCAAGCCGTATGAAGGGCTTCTCACCAACTGGTACACCGAGAAGGAGCGCGCTGCTAATAAACCCCCTCCCGAGTCAAACCTAGAGTCTGTAATCAAGTCCTGTATTGAGTCTGAGTCTGACCCCGAGTCTGAAACCGAGTCAGAGTCCAGTTCCAGTTCTGTGTCAGATTTAGAAAATCCAGACTTTAAATTTGATGTAATTTTTGAGGACGATTCCGTCATAATCAATAAAGGCTTGCAAATTATTGACTACCCCGCATGTCAATCTTTCCAAGCATTTCCAAGCAAAAATAATGAAGATCAAATAAATGAAATAAAAAATGAAAAGGAAAAAATAATAATTGGCAAAGAAGAAAATGAACATACATACATTGCATCTGACTGTGTGAACAGGGAACAGGTCAGTGAATGTTTGAAGAAGTTTGCTGATTGCTTCATGTGGAAGGCAAGTGACATCACGGGAATTGACCCAACAATAGCGGTGCACAAGATTCCAGTATACCCTGAGGCTAAGCCAGTAAAACAGAAGCTAAGAAGACTGAAAACGGAATGGTCCTTGAAAATCAAGGAGGAAGTAGCCAAGCAACTGGAGAATAAGTTCATAGAACCCATTGCTTACCCGACGTGGTTAGCAAATATTGTGCCGGTGCCAAAGAAAGATGGCAAAGTCAGAATGTGAATGGAGGGACATGAGATGGTCTCCATGACCGATCTCGCTGTCGGGTACAATCAAATAATGAGGCATTTGCCAAACAAAGAGAAAACGGCATTCATCACGGAGTGGGGAACCTACTGCTACAGGGTTATGCCTTTTGGGCTTAAAAATGCCGGGGCAACCTATCAAAGAATGGCAACGACCATCTTCCATGACATGATTCACAAAGAAGTAGAAGTGTATGTGGACGATATGGTTGTTAAATCAAAAACAGCTGAAGAACATACAACAGCACTTGAGAAGTTCTTCCTTAGACTTCGAAGGTACAATCTAAAGCTCAACCCGGCAAAATATCTATTTGGAGCTACATCCAGAGTATTTCTGGAGCATATGGTCAGTCGGAAGGGCATAGAGATTGACCCTTCAAAAGCCAAAGCCATTTTGGAAATGCCAGCACCAAAGACGGAAAAAGAAGTTCGGGGTTTCCTGGGAAGGCTACAGTACATCAGCCGGTTCATTAATCAATTGGCCGATACTTGTGGTCCAATCTTCAAATTACTCAGGAAAGGAGTATCCGTCAAATGGAACGAAGATTGTCAGAAAGCTTTTGACCAAGTCAAGCAATATCTGTTATCCCCGCCAGTTTTACAGCCACCAAGGCTAGGAAAGCCTTTGCTATTGTAACTATCAGTGACAGAAGAAGCGATGGGTGCAATGCTAGCTCAACAAGCAGAAGATACAAGGGTAGAAAATGCCGTGTATTACCTCAGCAAAAGGATGCTAGACTACGAGCTAAAATACAATAAGATAGAGAAGTTGTGTCTGGCTCTAGTTTGGGCTTGTACAAAGTTGCAGCACTACCTCTCGTCCTACACCACATACGTTATTTCTGAATCGAACCCCTTGAAATTCCTTATGGAGAGGCCGGTTCTTGACAGTAAGATGGCTAAGTGGGTGTCGGTGCTCGCAGCCTATGATTTAAAATTTATACAATGGAAGGCAGTGAAAGGCGGAGCCTTGGCTGATCAATTAGCAGAATTACCGGTCGAAGACCAAATGCCAGAGGTAGAATTTCCTGATGAAGACTTATTGAGCTTGGAAAGTGAAGTATGGGAAATGTACTTCGATGGAGCTTCAAACTACCATGGAAATGGGGTTGGAATCGTATTCAAAACTCCTTGTGGAGAATACGTCCCAATCGCAGTCAAATTAGATTTTGACTGCACCAACAATTAAGTCGAATATGAAGCTTGCATAAAGGGGTTAGAAGCAGCCCTGGAAAAGGAAATAAAGGTCCTCAACGTTTTCGGGGATTCCAATTTAATAGTCTCCCAAGCTTTGAGAAAATGGAAAATTAAAGAAGAGCATTTGGTTCCTTACCTACAACGCTTGGACGAGTTGACTCAGCAATTTGAGGATTTATCCTTCCACTACTTGCCGCGAGCCAAAAATCAGTTTGCTGATGCTCTGGCTACTTTGGCCTCCATGGTTAATGTAGGGGGAGACCAAGTCATTCGACCTCTGACAGTTCGGCTACAGAAACAGCCAGCACATATCATGAATTTGGTGGATGACAAGCCCTGGTTTTAGGATATACAGAATTATCTTCAGAATGAGGCCTACCCGGAGGGATCCTCGAAGACTGATCAACGGACATTGAGACAATTAGCATCCGGATATTTCTTTACTGGGGGAGTTCTGTATAAAAGAAGTTGGAATGGCCTGCACCTAAGGTGCGTTGATGAGGGAGAAGCTCAAACCATCATGGATTCCTTACATAATGGGGAGTCCGGTCCACACATGCACGGGATAGCCTTTGCTCGAAAAATTGTGAACCTGGGTTATTACTGGTCAACTATGAATGCAGATTGCGTGAGGCACACGCAGAAGTGCCATGAGTGTCAAATTTTTGTTAAGCTTCAAAAACAGCCTCCGGTCAATTTGAATCCCATTGCTTCACCCTGGCCCTTCGCGACTTGGGGCATAGACGTGATCAGAAAAATCCACCCAAAGGCTTCCAATGGTCATCAATTCATCCTGGTTGCTGTGGATTATTTCACTAAATGGATTGAGGCAGTCTCTTATTCGGTTTTGAATGCCAAGAAGGCGGCACAGTTCGTTCGTACTAACATCCTTTGTCGGTACGGAACGCCATTCGAGATCATTACTGATAACGGGTCCCACTTTCAAAGTGAATTTTCTGACCTGCTGAAGCAAAAGAAGATTCAGCATCACAAGTCTTCACCCTATCAGCCACAAACAAATGGGGCTGTAGAGGCTGCAAATAAGGCTATAAAGGTCCTTCTACAAAAGACAGTTCAAAAGCATAAAGCTTGGCACGAACAATTACCAAATGCCTTTTGGGGATAC
Source organism: Jatropha curcas (assembly GCF_041381405.1). Classification (NCBI taxonomy): domain Eukaryota; kingdom Viridiplantae; phylum Streptophyta; class Magnoliopsida; order Malpighiales; family Euphorbiaceae; genus Jatropha; species Jatropha curcas. Next base: position 12,399,938 of record NC_143152.1, on the reverse strand, counting down.
AGGACTTCAATCAGAATGCCTACTGGGGCAACCCCGTATTCCTTAGTGTATGGTATGGAAGCAGTGTTGCCTATTGAGTTGGAAGTTCAGTCGGCGAGGATTATCCGGGAAAGCCAGATCAGCGAAGCAGATTGGGCTAAGAATTATCATTTGCAACTCTTGGGTATGGATGAAAAACGATTGCAAGCGATCCACCAAACTCAAGTTTACCAGAGAAGAATGGCACGGCACTTTAATAAGAAGGTCAAAGATCGAAAACTGGAAGAAGGTTGTTTGCTCCTGAAGAAAATTAGACAGCCAATCATAGACCCACGTGGGAAGTTTCGTCCTCATTGGGCTGGACCCTATGTGTTGAAGAAAATATTGTCTGGCGGAGCCGTCATTTTGACTGATTTGGATGGTTTGGAATTCACGAATCCATGTAATTTAGATCAGTTAAAAAGATATTTTGTATAATAAGCATTGCATAATGTAAAAGGAACTACATTAGACCTGATTCTCTTTGGAAAAAAGAAATTATGTATCGGAGATATGTAGGCAGCCCTCATTGGGTACGGTCTAAGCATTAATGAAAATCATTCCATAATTCTTTCTTCTTTGCCAACAATAATAAAAAAAAAAGAAAAAGAAAAGAAAAAAAGAGAGAGAAAAACCCGCTAAGTCGAAAACTCGAAAGGGCGGCTTAGGCAAAAGTCGGGGCCCGCTAAGTTGAAAACCCGAAAAGGGTGGCTTAGGCAAAAATGGGTAGCTCGCTAAGTTAAAAACCCGAAAGGGCGGCTTAGGCAAAAATTAGAGCTTGAATAAATAAAGTTGGAAAATGCTTGGAAAGCTTAAAAGACAAATCACATTCCCAATTAAAGCAATAAAGTCAAACAGCCCGAAGTCAAGCAGAAAGCAAAAGAGTCCAAAGAAAATAAATAAATAATGAAGTCTCAGTCCAAAAAGTAAAAACAAAACATACATCCTAAATCCAAAGTCCAAGTCCTAAATAAAAAGTCAAAATAAAGGAAAGACAACAAAAGTCCTAAAGCCTATAGGTGTCTAGGTGTCTCGTCGCCTCCGTGGGGCAACATCCTCCGAGTCATCCCTAGCTGCTAAACTCTCTCCAACCTCGCCTATCCGGGGAGACAACACAATCTCCTCATGAGTCCTAACCTCATCATCAGCGTCAGCCTGAACCCAACCTTCAAGTGCACTCAGCAGTGCGATCCTCCTTGGCCTCTCAATCGGCCAGACAACGGCAATGAACCAGGTCCGATACTCAGGAGAAGTCTAAACACTGGCAGGATTAGGTAAAGGCCTAACCATGTGATGATCTCTAACCCAAGCCCTAAGGACGGCTCGGGTAACACCCGGAGTGATGGCTGAATCAGCTGAAATGTCATCCATAATCGGAACAGTCTAGTCTATCCACATCTGCCTCAAAACGCGCGAAGCGCAGTACCAAGTACAGTATGTAAGGCCTAAAAGGTAAACCCGAGTATGGCGGAAGCTAACCTGGATAAAGCAGGTGATGTCATACCAAGAAATGTACCACAGTACCTTATTTGGACCCAACTCAATCAGCCATGAGGTCCATGCATCAGTAGATGAATGAGTGATCAAGATCCTCCGCATACGATACAGAGAGGGGAATAAGGGACAGAACGGCAGCCTCTTATCTGAAGGTCTACTCTCTCGCCCAAGTAATATCGTCGCAGGACGGGGTGCGACAGGACAACCCTCCATCGAGACAAGGCATCCGACCGCTGGAAGTGGGGGTCGGCCTGAATCCAACTCTGTAGACGGGCAGTCATCGGCCCCACCTCAACCTATGAAAGATGCAAATATGTTAATAAATCCTTTTTATTTAACATATGCAAGGATTACTGAGCACTGTGAACCCCTCCCCAAAATATCAAAATGCATATGAATGCATGTTATGCATATGACTAAAGGCAAAAATGCACGTGAGTGTGTGAGTCGCCACCTTGTTTAATTATTTCAGGGTAACTAGGAAAAAACCCTAAGTGACTCCAATTTTAATTAACCTAATTACTAGATTAATTATCCCAATGTTAAGGCATGGTCTTCGAACCCGAGGTGGATCCCGAGACTATGTCATGTTGACGAACTAACCATGAGTGAATGCTTTGCAAGGCGATTAATGTAATTTGGACTAATTAAAAAAAATGCTTATGTGATTTTCGACTTGCCGCTCGGGGTTAAATCCTTAACGTGCCGACGTACTTCCGTTTGAATGGAAGATCAAAGTCAACGTAGTTCGATAGGCCTCTTTTAGAGGGCTTTGAATGGGGATGCTTTATGCATGAGTGTGTGTATGCTTCGTGCATTTTGTTTAGGCATTTTGCCAAAGAATTGATTGATTTTTAGGCATTTTGATGCCTAAAAATGTTGATTTTAATGGCTTTTAGCCAAAAAGATTAATTTAGGCAATTGTTGCCAAAAATTGATGTGATTTAGGCGATTGTCGCCAAAATGATTGATTTAAGGCTTTTAGCCAAAATAAGTTGATTTAGGCAATTTATTGCCAAAAGTTGATGATTGGGCGATTGTTGCCACATTTGATTGACTTGAGGCAATTTATTTGCCAAAAGCAATTGTTTGAAGGCTTTTAGCCAAAAATGGTGCTTTAAGCCATTTGTTGCTAAAAAAAAAAAGATTAATCTCACTTATAGGCAATTTGTTTGCCAAAAGTGATTACTTGAATTTGCAATGTAGGCAATGTATTGCCAAGACAAAAACGTGTTTAATTAAAGCTTTTTAGTCTCAATTATTGATTAATTGGACTTAAGCTGGACTGTTTCGAAATAAAGGCAATTATACCATAGCCATTTAATTAACTAGGTATTTTAAGCCAATATTGTCGAATTTAGGCTTTAATACCACGATTATTAATTAACCGGGCATTTAGCTTAAATTTAATTAATTGAGGCAATTTATTTGCCTAAGGATGACATGGATGCTTTTATGCAGTTGTAGAGTTATTAGGAGTAGAAGAGAAGCATGCATGAAGTGCTAAAATTAAATAGGCAGAGTTTAGTTCATGTACCTGATTTAATCGACGGCCACTTCTTAACTCCAGGTTAAGCTCCTCGTTAAGGGAATATTAATTAATTTGATTTTAATGACCACTTAACAAAGCAAGAAAGCAATTAAAGCTAAACTAAAATGCAGAAAAGCAGTAAAGAATCGCAAGGAGCGTAGGGGAGAAGGAGCGTCCGTCAACACAGACTGAGTGAGTAAAACTGAGGGCCTCGGGGCCAATTTATAGGCAAAATGGACTGTTTCGGCGGCTCGGGCCGCCGGTGCTCGGCGGCCGGAGCTGCCGAACTTACGGCGGGTGGGGCCGCCGGTGCCGGCGGCCGGAGCTGTCGAACTTACGGCGGGTGGGGCCGCCGAGGTCGGTGGCCGGGGCTGGCGGCTCAAGCCGCCGTGCCTGGTGGTCTTGCTAATTCATCGTTCCGGAGGCTTTTCCGGGGGTTCCGGACCTCCAAAAAATATTTCGGGACCAGTTCCATGATCCTTGTGACTTTTTGGACGTTTCAAGTACCATATTGGCATACTTTCGGTGAACTTCCAAAATGGCCTTTGGTCAGGCCGAACTGTTTGTAGTCCGGGAAAACTGGCTCTGTGAGCCTCAAAATTTGGGTATTCACAGTTGCCCCACCCCGACAACCATAAAAATGATTTATGGGAGTCGGTGGTTGTCTGAAACACAAATTTTGGAGGCGAAAATCGGACGCGTATAGAAGACCCGCCTTTTGGCTATTTGCTTATAAATAGCTTGAAATTCTCCATTTCATTCTTTCTAAACTCTCCAAAACCAAAAGTCTCTCAAATTCTCTCAACTTCCTCATCATGACTTCCCCAATCTACAGCAGCGGTGAGGATTTTCTCAAGTCTCTGGGGATTTCTCTCGACGAGATCGATCTTTGGTAGACGCTGATACTCACGCCTCCATGACCGGCATCTTCGCCCAGGTAGGCTCCCTCACCTTTGTTTACATATTATTTATTATTTGGGCCTTAAGCCAAATGGTGAATTTTGGGCCTCAGGCCAAATTGTGAATTCTGGGCCTTAGGCCGAATTGTGAATTATTGGGCCTTAGGCCGAATTGTGAATTTTGGGCCTTAGGCCGAATTGTGAATTTTGGGCCTTAGGCCAAATTGTGAAATTTTGGGGCCTTAGGCCAAATTGTGATTTTTGGGCCTTAGGCCAAATTGTGAAATTTTGGGGCCTTAGGCCAAATTGTTGTGAATTTTAAAAATTTTCCTGTGCTTACTGTTTTTATTAGTATGCATGCTAGGGTAAAACTAAGATATTACCCTTAGTAAGGAACCGAGGAGTAACTCTTAGGTTGATTTACCTTTTAGGACTCCCGTATTAAATTGGATGTGGGTGAGAGTTCTGTGGCTGAAGTTCCGCTCGAAATATTTGATCAAAATAACCCGGTTGGCGCGATTATCCGCCCGTCTTATCTGGCTTATCTGAGACATCTTGACTTGGGTCGGAGCAACTATAAGGAGTTATTGTGTGCCTTGGCCGAGAGATGGTGGGACACCACCAATACTTTCCACTTTTCTTGGGGCGAGTTGACCATGACTCCCACAGACTTTTCTATGATCTCCGGGATCCCTTTTGGCATTCGGCCGGTCGAGGTATATGATGACTGGAGGACAAAGATCTCCCCCGCCCGGATGGTTGAGCTGATGGGGATCGACCTGCCCCGGATTGTCGGGCCAGGCTCTGCTACTCCCGCTTTGAGCGTTTCCAGACGCTAGTTATCCCTTCAGGCCCCTGACATTTATGCTAGATACAGGCAAGGAGAGCTGACGGCTACTCAGGTGGCTAGATTCACTTTGTTGCTGCTGTTTGCTTCGACCTTCTGGTCCAATAGGAAGGAGAAATTTAATCCTTCCATCTTGAAGAGTTTGGAAAATCTAGCCCATCTGGCGGAGTACAACTGGGCTGGTGCTATTCTGAGCCGCATGTACGACGATATGTGCGATCTGAGTCGAGGTCACTGCAAACTCAGCGGGACCTACTATTTCTGGGAGGTAATGTAAAGAACATTCTTCTTTTCTGTGTTTTTCTGTTCGTCTTGATTTTCTTTTTCACTGATTCACTTTTTTTTTTTGTTTCGCAAACTTGGGCATTTGAGTACTTTCCTTACACTCGCCCAAAGCTGCTTCAGACTGATCTCAGATCAGGGCTGGTGCCTTTGGCTTGGAGATGGTACAAATCAAACCTTCATATCGTTCGGTGCAAGAAATCGCTGAAGGAGCTGAAAACCTTTTTTGATACTTGTCCTCTGGAGCAGGTATGTGCTTAGTGATTCTTAGATATGTTGAATAAAAAGGATTTATTAACATATTTGCATTTTTTATAGGCTGAAGTGGGGCCAATGACTACCCGTCTACAGAGCTGGATTCAGGCCGATCCTGATTTCCAGTGGTCAGATGCCTTGTCTCGGCGGAGGGTGGTCCTATCGCACCCCATCCTGCGGCGATATTATTTGGGCGAGAGAGTGGACATTCAGATAAGAGGCTGCCATTCTGTCCCTTATTCCCCTCCTGAGGACATGCGAGCAGGTAAGCAGATGACGCTCACTGCTGCTCATACTGAGGGTATTCCACATGTGGAGTTCCTTATGGGAGGAGATTACGATGAGTTCTGCGGAATCTCTTTGATGCCGCCCATTGGATCTCGGCTTGATAGTTTCCAAGGGCCGGTTCCTTCTCAGCCACTTGGCACCCGTTCTTCTCGGGCTTCGGGTCCCTCGACTAGGACTCCAAGGAGGAGGCCCATGACCGATCCCACTTCTTCCACTCCGGTTGGGGGTTCGTCGCAGGCCGGGCCTAACCGATCGACAGGTCCTTCCAGAGCTCCCCGGGCTATTTTGGAGGCTACCGGGCCGCTTCACCCAGACCTGGCCAATCTACGTCTACCATACAGTATTCCTTACTATGTTCCTGACAGCCCTCCAGCTCTTCGAGAGGTCTCTCTGGAGAGTGTGGATCGCTCGGCTCTTCCTTCTGAGGACATCACTGAGGTGAAGCCTGACACATCTCTCACAAAAAGGATTCATAAGAGATTTGATATTGACTTGTATTTTCTTTTGTATGATTTCCAGGTTCCTGTCGGGTTGGTCAATCAGATGATGGAGCTGGTTCTCGGGATGCAGCAAGAACTAGCTGCGGCCTGAACTCAGATAGCCTTTGATGATCAGAGGAGGAGGAGGCCCCGCCGCTGATAGTTGCTAGATTTTCCAGCTTTCCTTTGCTTTTCTCTTACTGTATTTTCTGTACTGAATTTTGCCTGTACCTGCACTTGGTTAGTACTGAAAACATGTATGCATGATTATCAAATTTGAAAGAAAATAGGATTTTATTTCAGCCTATTTTATGGAAAAAATGCACACACATTTTTTTTAGTACTGAAAAGCACATTTTTTTTTATGGCACTGGAAATTATATACATATATTTATGTATAAACAAAAGTTTTTTTTTTTTTTTGGCGGTGGCCGCCGGGCTCGGCGGCCGCAGCCGCCTCCGAGCGCGTTTTCTCTATAAAAAACTGTTTTTTCTTTATTTTTTTTCAGATTTCACTCACTTCTCCCCGAAATTCGAGCCAAGGTTAGTTTTTTTTTTCTTTTCTCTTTTCTTCCTCTTTTTTTTTTAAATAATTAAATAAATAAACAAAAATAAATAAAAAAAACATGAATCCCTTCTACAACCATAGCATGAACAGCTGGACTAGGAGTCTCTCCAAAGTTGAAAAGATCAATTTGGGGAGGTGCGGTCTTTCTCCTGTCATTACTCTTAGGGGTGTAATAGTTGATTGGGATTTTTTACGGGCCTGTATTAGACTTTGGGACCCGGAGGCCCATGTTTTCCGGTTTGGGGCCATGATGGAGGAGATGTGCCCTCTTTTTGAGGAGTTTTGTGCTATTATAGGGTGTGACCCCAATGCCCCTTTGGTCAAGCATGAGGTAAAAATTGGGTATGCTCGGTCGTTTGAAACCCTGTTTCAGTTCAGCCGACCCCAAGCTAGGGCTATGATCATTGATGAACAGAAAGCAATTCTGCTGCCCCTGATTGACGAATTCTCAGAGGCTTGCCCAGACGACCCAGACCGGATGAGGCTGAGGATGCGGGCCTTGGTTTTCTGTTTATTAGCTGGCTTCTTGTTTAACTAGGACCCAGGCTTTGGGGATTTGCGCCTTTGCCCCATGGTTCGGCAAATGGAGGATATGGGCTGCATTGGCGGCATTGTGCTGGCCGAGACTATTAGGAGTCTCGACAGGACTGCTTTAGGGTTTGATGACTGGACAGTCTCTCCCATCATTCTCCAGGTATTTCCCCTTATCATTTTTTCCTTATCTCTTCTCTTTTAATTCATTCCCTTGTAATAGAAAGGATCAATTACTCAGGTTTGGTTGAAGGACCACCTCCAAGTGGTTGCTACTCCTACTCTCTTGCCCTATAGCCCCACTCAGTATTGTATGCGGAGGATCTTGATCACACACCCATATACTGATGCATGGACTTCATGGCTGATTGAGTTGGGTCTAAATGAGATACTGTGGTTCATCTCCTGGTACAACATCACCCGCTTTATTCAGGTCAGCTTTCGCCATTCTCGGGTTTACCTTTTAGGTCTTACGCACTGTACTTGGTACTGCGCTTCGCGCGTTTTGAGGCAAATGGGGATAGATCAGACTGTTTCGATTATGGATGACATTTCAGCTGATTCAGCCATTACCCCGGGCGTTACTCGAGCCGTCCTTAGGGCTTGGGTTAGAGATCATCGTATGGTTAGGCCTTTACCTAATCTTGCAAGCGTTCAGACTTCTCCTGAGTATCGGGCTTGGTTCATTACTGCTGTCTGGCCGATTGAGAGACCAAGGAGGACTGCACTGCTGAGTGTACTCGAGGGTTGGGTTCAGGCTGACGCTGATGATGAGGTTGGGACTGGTGAGGAGATTGTGCTGGCTCCTCGGATAGGCGAGGTTGGGCAGAGTTTAACAGCTAGGGATGACTTGGAGGATGTTGCTCCACGGAGGAGACGGGACACCTAGACTCCTATAGGCTTTTGGACTTTATTGTTTTTTTTTTTGACTTTTTGTTTTGGCTTTGGATTTTGGATGTTTTGCCTTCTTGGCTTTTTATTTGAGACTCTGGTTTAGACTTTATTATTTATTGGACTTTTTGCTTTCTGTTTGATTTCGGGCTGCTATTGGAATGAGATTTGACTTTTTAGCTTAAATTGAGAATATCATTTAGCTTTCCAAGCATTTTCCAACTTTATTTATTTCAAGCTCTAATTTTTGCTTAAGCCGCCCTTTCGGGTTTTCAACTTAGCGAGCTACCCATTTTTGCCTAAGTCGCCCTTTTCGGGTTTTCAACTTAGCGGGCCCCGACTTTTGCCTAAGCCGCCCTTTCGGGTTTTCGACTTAGCGGGTTTTTCTCTTTTTTTTTTTCTTTTTTTCCCCTTTTTTATTTGGCAAAGAAGAATGAAATTATGAAATGATTTTTTTATTAATGTTTAGACCGCGCCCAAAGAGGGCTGCCTACATATCTCCGATACATAATTTCTTTTTTCCAAGGAGAATCAGGTCTAATGTAGCTCTTTTTACATTATGCAAATGATTACAATTACACAAAATATCTTTTTAACTGATCCAAATTACATGGATTTGTGAATTCCAAACCATCCAAATCAGTCAAAATAACGGCTCCGCCAGACAGTATCTTCTTCAACACATAGGGTCCAGCCCAATGAGGATGAAACTTCCCACGTGGGTCTATGATTGGCTGTCTAATTTCCTTCAGGACCAGACAACCTTCTTCCAGTTTCCGGTCTTTGACCTTCTTATTAAAATGCCGCGCCATTCTTCTTTGATAAACTTGAGTTTGGTGGATTGCTCGCAGTCGCTTTTCATCCATACCCAAGAGTTGCAAATGATAATTCTCAGCCCAATCTGCTTCGTTGATCTGGCTTTCCCGGATAATTCTCGCCGACTGAACTTCCAGTTCAATAGGCAACACTGCTTCCATACCATATACTAAGGAATACGGGGTTGCCCCAGTAGGCGTTCTAATTGAAGTTCTGTATCCCCACAAGGCATTTGGTAATTATTCGTGCCAAGCTCTATGCTTTTGAACCGTCTTCTGCAAAATGACTTTTATACCCTTGTTTGAAGCCTCTACTAACCCATTTGTTTGTGGACGATAGGGTGAAGACTTGTGGTGCTGAATTTTCTTTTGCTTCAGTAGGTCCAAAAATTCGCTTTGAAAGTGAGACCCGTTATTAGTAATGATCTCGAATGGTGTTCCATACCGACAAAGGATGTTGGTACGAACGAACTGTGCCACCTTCTTGGCATTCAAGACCGAATAGGAGGCTGCCTCAATCCACTTAGTGAAATAGTCAACAGCAACCAAGATGAATTGATGGTCATTGGAAGCCTTTGGATGGATCTTTCTGATCACGTCTATGCCCCAAGTTGCGAAAGGCCATGGTGAAGCAATGGGATTTAGATTGACCGGAGGCTGTCTTTGCAGCTTGGCAAAAATTTGACACTCATGGCACTTCTGCGCGTGCCTCACGCAATCTGCATTCATGGTTGACCAGTAATAACCCAGGTGCATGATTTTTCGAGCCAGAGCTATCCCGTGCATGTGTGGCCCGGACTCCCCATTATGTAAGGAATCCATGATGGCCTGAGCTTCTCCCTCCTCAACGCACCTTAGGTGCAGGCCATTCCAACTTCTTTTATACAGAACTCCCCCAGTAAGGAAATATCCAGATGCTAACTGTCTCAATGTCCGTTGATCAGTCTTGTTGGATCCTTCCGGGTAGGCTTCATTCTGAAGATAATTCTGTATATCCCAAAACCATGGCTTGTCATCGACTAGATTCATGACATGTGCTGGCTATTTCTGTAGCCGAACTGTCAGAGGTCAAATGACTTGATCTCCCCCTACATTAACCATGGAGGCCAAAGTAGCCAGAGCATCAGCAAACTGATTTTTGGCTCGCGGCAAGTAGTGGAAGGATAATTCTTCAAACTGTTGAGCCAATTCATCCAAGCGTTGCAGGTAAGGAACCAAACGCTCTTCCTTAATTTTCCATTTCCTTAGAGCTTGAGAGACTATCAGATTGGAATCTCCGAAAACTTTGAGGATCTTTATTCCTTTTTCCAATGCTGCCTCTAACCCCTTTATGCAAGCTTCATACTCGGCTTCATTGTTGGTGCAGTCGAAATCTAATTTGACTGCAATCGGGACGTATTCTCCACAAGGAGTTTTGAATACAACTCCAACCCCATTTCCATGGTAGTTTGAAGCTCCATCGAAGTACATTTCCCAGACCTCGCTTTCCAAGCTCAACAAGTCTTCATCAGGAAATTCTACCTCCGGCATCTGGTCTTCGACTGGTAATTCTACTAATTGATCAGCCAAGGCTCCGCCTTTCACTGCCTTTCGTTGTACAAATTTTAAATCATAGGCCGCAAGCACCGACACCCATTTAGCCATCTTACAGTCAAGAACCGGCCTCTCCATAAGGAATTTCAAGGGGTTCTATTCAGAAATGACATATGTGGTGTAAGACGAGAGGTAGTGCTGCAGCTTTGTACAGCCCAGACTAGGGCCAAACACAACTTCTCGACCTTATTGTATTTTAGCTCATATTCCAGCATCCTCTTGCTAAGGTAATACACGGCATTTTCTATCCTTGTATCTTCTGCTTGTTAAGCTAGCATTGCACCCATCGCTTCTTCCGTCACTGATAGGTACAGTAGCAAAGGCTTTCCTAGCCTTGGTGGCTATAAAACTGGCAGGGATAGCAGATATTGCTTGACTTGGTCGAAAGCTTTCTGACAATCCTCATTCCATTTGACTGCTACTCCTTTCCTGAGTAATTTGAAAATCGGACCACAAGTATCGGCCAACTGATTGATGAACCGGCTGATGTACTGTAGCCTTCCCAGGAAACCCCGAACTTCTTTTTCCGTCTTAGGTGCTGGCATTTCCAGAATGGCTTTAGCTTTGGAAGGGTCAATCTCTATGCCCTTCCGATTGACCATATGCCCCAGAAATACTCCGGATGTAGCTCCAAACAGACATTTTGCCGGGTTGAGCTTCAAGTTGTACTTTCGAAGTCTAAGGAAGAACTTCTCAAGTGCTGTTGTGTGTTCTTCAGCTGTTTTTGATTTAACGATCATATCGTCCACGTACACTTCTACTTCTTTATGAATCATGTCATGGAAGATGGTCGTTGCCATTCTTTGATAAGTTGCCCCGGCATTTTTGAGCCCGAAAGGCATGACCCTATAGCAGTAGGTTCCCCATTCTGTGATAAATGTCGTTTTCTCTTTATCCGGCAAATGCATCATTATTTGGTTGTACCCGACAGTAAGATCAGTCAAGGAGACCATCTCGTGTCCAGCCATTCGGTCCACCAACAAGTCAATATGTGGCAGGGGGAAGTCGTCCTTTGGACATGCTTTATTCAGATCCCGGTAATCCACACACATTTTGACTTTGCCATCTTTCTTCAGCACCGGCACAATGTTTGCTAACCACGTCGGGTAGGCAATGGGTTCTATGAACTTGTTCTCCAGTTGCTTGGCAACTTCCTCCTTGATTTTCAAGGACCATTCTGTTTTTAGCCTCCTTAGCTTCTGCTTCACTGGCTTAGCCTCAGGGTATACTGGAATCTTGTGCACCACTATTACTGGGTCAATTCCTATGATGTCGCTTGCCTTCCATATGAAGCAATCAGCAAATTTCTTCAAACATTCACTGACCTGTTCCCTGTTCACACAGTCATATGTAATGTATGTATGTTCATTTTCTTCTTTGCCAATTATTATTTTTTCTTTTTCATTTTTTATTTCATTTATTTCTTTTTCATTTTTGCTTGGAAATGCTTGGAAAGATAGACACACGGGGTAGTCAATAATTTGCAAGCCTTTATTGATTATGACAGAATCGTCTTCAAAAATTACATCAAATTTGAAATCTGGATCTTCTAGATCCGACACAGACGACTCAGAACTGGAACTGGACTCTGACTCGGTTTCAGACTCGGGGTCAAACTCAGACTCAGTACAGGACTTGATTACAGACTTTAGTACCAGGTTTGACTCAGGAGGGGGTTTATCAGCAGCGTGATCCTCCTCGGTGTACCAGTTGTTGAGAGGCCCTTCGTTCGGCTTGATCAGGTTGAGCAGGTCTTGATTCCCATCATTTCTTGTGATAACCGCAACCTCATCAAAGAGACTAGGCTGCATGAAGTCTTCTACTTCCAGTTCAGTTATTGTTTCGGGCTTGTTGCCCCAAACATCAGAAAATATTTCTAACCCAGGCCGCATCCTCTTAGCAGTCGGGCAGCGGAATGGTTCTCGGAAGCCACAGTAAGGAACTGTTTCTCCCGGTTTGCAAAAGTAACCATTTAGAGTCAAAAGGTAAGGGCGCATCTGTATACTATCTTTCCTTCCCCTTCTGGTTTTCTTAGCATGGTCTTCATCAGTGGGCTCATAACCCAATCCAAAGGTCCCTTCATTCACCGGACACTCCTAGGCTTGCAGTGCAGGATATGTCTTCCCGTACCTTGCCATAATCATTCCTAGCAGATAGGACATTTTTAGCATCAGAGGCACTATGCAGTTTATTTGCACCGTCCCGAAATCAAAGAGAATTCGAGAGTTTGCAGTCTTTCCGTCTATGAATTGCACAGTGTCATACTGAAATCCCAAGAGGGGCAAGTTGGCAGTTTCAGGGTTGACCTCAAAGAGAGGCTGGCCCTTTGGCTTTTTCAGCTGACTGTAGTCGTCCCCCTAAATGGTGATAACCTTGTCCTCATAGGGAAACTTGACCTTTTGGTGCAAGGACGAGGGGACTGCCTTAGCGTAGTGTATCCACGGTCGGCCCAGAAGCAAGTTGAAACTAGTTGGTACATCAATTACCTGGAATGGGACTTCCATCACAGCTGGCCCAACTATTAACTTCAGCGTAGCAACCCCCAACACTTCCCTCTGGGTGCTGTCATAGGCTTTCACTATCTGGTCCGATGGAGTGAAATCTGTTTCTTCCAACCCCAGACAGCTGGCTACCCTTAGTGGGAAGACGTTCAGTGCTGACCCATTATCAATGAGAACCATGGGCACAATTTTGTCTCGAGTCTGAATAGTGACATAAAGGGCATTGTTATGACTGCCTCCCTCCTTGGGCAAGTCATCATCAGAGAACCCGATGCTTTGCATTTTAGATGATTGGGTGAGGGTGGATACGAGCACTTCAGGGCTAACCTCCACCGATGTCTGAAGTTGGCTCAAAGCCTTACAAAGAGCTTGGCGATGAGGAAAGGATGATGCCAAAAGTTCCCAGATTGACACCCTAGCTTGTGTCTTTTTTAGTTGTGAAAGTACCGGGTCCTCCTTTGGCTCCTCTGCCCTCTGGTAGGGCTTATTTTGGATTTTATCCAGGACCAATGGTTCATATTGCCTTCCGCTCCTGGTGATGGCGTCGACCTCTTCAGTTAGGTCATTTAGATCCAGGACACAGATGTTATTCATTTCTAGGAACAGTTCGAAAGGATCGATCAGTTCCTGGTCAACCATTATAGCATTTACCCCGTGATTTGGTAAGGGGTTGGTGCTAATGTTCGGCTTACTCCTCAGAATAATTGAACCATTGTCTACCAGATCTTGGATGCGGTTCTTAAGCATCCAACACGCTTCGGTCTTGTGCCCATATCCCTGATGGTACTCACAGTATTCATCAGCTTTGTAATTCCTTGGTAATGGATTGGGAGGTGGCCTTGCTTCCAAGGGCTTGATGTAGTTGGCCTTGACAGCCTCTCGGAAAACCAAAAGGATTGGCATCCCGAGATCAGTGTATGTCCTTCTCGGCGATTGACCGCTATTTCTCAGGTTTTCCACGCGTAAAGGGTTAATGGGGGTGATGCTTGCCACTTCGTGGACTTTGCTAGCTTGGCTAGGTTTCTTATACTTTGAGGTTCCTGAGTCTTCTTTCAGTTGCCCCATTTGAATCAAATCTTCTACCTTCATAGCAGTGGCAATGAGTGACTGAAACGTTGGTAGGTACTGGGTCTGTAGTTGCTGTTGGTAGACAGGTTGCAGGTTCTTTATTATTATGTCCACCTGTTCTTGTTCTGAAGGCCGGTTAATCATTTGGGCGGCCTTGGCCCTCCACCTCGTAAGGAACGAGGAAAAGGGTTCATTGTTTTTCTGTTTGGTGGTTTCTAGTTCTCTTCGAGTAACATCCACCTCCATATTATAGTGGTATTGGGAATTAAATGCATTGCAAATGTCCTCCCAGGTCTTCATCTTAGACCGATCCAGGCTAACAAACCACCTCAGAGCGGCACCAGTTAGGGATTGTTGGAACAACTGAGCAAGGAGCTCGCTGCTCAATCCAAACGGGTTAAGGGCACCCACATACATTTTCAAATGAGTTTTAGGACAAGTAGTTCCATCAAATTTGTCCATGTTGGGCATCTTGAATTTTGTGGGCAGTCTTGCTTCAGGGAACAAGGACAAGGAGTCCATGTCCACCACCTCCTTGTGTGTCTTGAGAGCAGTGATAGATCTTTCCAAGAGTTCTAGTTTCTCTCTCATTCTCTGAGCTTCCAGCTCAGAAGCAGTTTTGGAGGGCATATCATCCAGGTTCAGGGCAGGGTTTGTAGGTTCAGCAGCAGGACCCTGATTGGAGGCAGCAGGTCCACTTCCCCCGGCCGAAGCCCCATTTCCATTACCATTGCCCAGCTCAGCTATCAGGGCAGTCCTTTGGGCAGCCAATGCCTCATTCATTCTGGCCTCCAGTTGTTCGATGAGGGTTTGGATGTCGGTGAGTGATGCCATTGATGCAGGTAAGGTTGTAGGAGTTGTAGGTGAAACTGGTGTAGCTGGTGAAGCTGGTGAAGCTGGTGATAGCACTGTAGGTGTGATTGGCACTTGGGTAGGCACTCGGATTGTGGGTACCTATAAGGATAAGGGTAGCTGGATTAGGTACAGTGGTTGGTGTATCAGGGTAAATGATGTGAGGTAGATCGACCCTTTTGTCCAACTGTGCATGACCAAAGGAAATATTCCGTGTTCTTTTTAATGTGATGATATGTCATGAATGCACACAACATCACGTCATAATCCATTTATGATATGATTCACGTCATTGGGTGCATACAGTCCTAAAGGGTAGGTTCTATAGGCTATGACTCAAATAGAGAATTGGCTTATAAGGGACCCTTGAACCTTGAGCATGGATATACCTAACCATATGTGAAACAAAGAGTTTCGCGTGGGTCCAACGGTACGCATACTCATGGGCCACCCCCAAAAGGATTAGGGATGGTTTGCGGTAACAGGGAGGACGCTTTGGCTGTCCGTCGACATAATCAAAGAGACCTGCCGATCAGCGCTACTTGCTATCCAGACTCAGAAGTTTGAACAGAGAGAGAAGAAATTCATTTGAAATTCATTTTTTTTTATGCAATGGAGAAAAAGATTCTCAATCGTGCAAATAAATCAACAAATTAAAAATGTTTTAATTTAGTTGTACAATCAAGTTCAAATTCTCCTTATCCGGTATTCTTAAAGAAAGAATACTGGATTTTTTTTTTTATTGGGGTACCCTGCAAAACAAAGCATAGTAAATAATACCCTAAAGAAGGGCGGGTTAATTTACACAACAATTGTAGTCTTCTTCATGCAAAATGATTACACGTTATCCCCAGCAGAGTCGCCAAACTGTGAACCCGTCCCCAAAATATCAAAATGCATATGAATGCATGTTATGCATATGACTAAAGGCAGAAATGCACGTAAGTGTGTGAGTCGCCACCTTGTTTAATAATTTCAGGGTAAACTAGGAAAAAACCCTAAGTGACTCCAATTTTAATTAACCTAATTACTAGATTAATTATCCCAATGTTAAGGCATGGTCTTCGAACCCGAGGTGGATCCCGAGACTATGTCATGTTGACGAACTAACCATGAGTGAATGCTTTGCAAGGCGATTAATGTAATTTGGACTAATTAAAAAAAATGCTTATGTGATTTTCGACTTGCCGCTCGGGGTTAAATCCCTAACGTGCCTACGTACTTCCGTTTGAATGGAAGATCAAAGTCAACGTAGTTCGATAGGCCTCTTTTAGAGGGCTTTGAATGGGGATGCTTTATGCATGAGTGTGTGTATGCTTCGTGCATTTTGTTTAGGCATTTTGCCAAAGAATTGATTGATTTTTAGGCATTTTGATGCCTAAAAATGTTGATTTTAATGGCTTTAGCCAAAAAGATTAATTTAGGCAATTGTTACCAAAAATTGATGTGATTTAGGCGATTGTCGCCAAAATGATTGATTTAAGGCTTTTAGCCAAAATAAGTTGATTTAGGCAATTTATTGCCAAAAGTTGATGATTGGGCGATTATTGCCACATTTGATTGACTTGAGGCAATTTATTTGCCAAAAGCAATTGTTTGAAGGCTTTTAGCCAAAAATGGTGCTTTAAGCCATTTGTTGCTAAAAAAAAAGATTAATCTCACTTGTAGGCAATTTGTTTGCCAAAAGTGATTACTTGAATTTGCAATGTAGGCAATGTATTGCCAAGACAAAAACGTGTTTAATTAAAGCTTTTTAGTCTCAATTATTGATTAATTGGACTTAAGCTGGACTGTTCGAAATAAAGGCAATTATACCATAGCCATTTAATTAACTAGGTATTTTAAGCCAATATTGTCGGATTTAGGCTTTAATACCACGATTATTAATTAACCGGGCATTTAGCTTAAATTTAATTAATTGAGGCAATTTATTTGCCTAATGATGACATGGATGCATTTATGCAGTTGTAGAGTTATTAGGAGTAGAAGAGAAGCATGCATGAAGTGCTAAAATTAAATAGGCAGAGTTTAGTTCATGTACCTGATTTAATCGACGACCACTTCTTAACTCCAGGTTAAGCTCCTCGTTAAGGGAATATTAATTAATTTGATTTTAATGACCACTTAACAAAGCAAGAAAGCAATTAAAGCTAAACTAAAATGCAGAAAAGCATTAAAGAATCGCAAGGAGCCGCCGAGGAGAAGGAGCGTCCGTCAACACAGACTGAGTGAGTAAAACTGAGGGCCTCGGGGCCAATTTATAAGCAAAACGGACTGTTTCGGCGGGGCCGCGAAGGTCGGTGGCCGGGGCAGCCGTGTCCGGCGGCCCGAGCCGCCAGGGCCGGCGGCCCGAGCCACCGTGCCTGGTGGTCTTGCTAATTCATCATTCCGGAGGCTTTTCCGAGGGTTCCGGACCTCCAAAAAATATTTCAGGACCAGTTCCGTGATCCTCGTCATTTTTCGGACGTTTCAAATACATATTGGCATACTTTCTGTGAACTTCCAAAATGGCCTTTGGTCCGGCCGGACTGTTTGCAGTCCGGGAAAACTGGCTCTGTGAGCCTCAAAATTTGGGTATTCACAAGCACATACCTGCTCCAGAGAGCAAGTATCAAAAAAGGCCGTCAGATCCCTCAGCGATTTTTTGCATCGAGCGGTATGAAGGTTTGATCGGTACCATCTCCAAGCCAAAGGTACCAGCCCTAATCCAAGATTAGCATGAATCAGCTCAGGGCGAGTGTAAGGAAAGTACTCAAATGCCCAAGTCTGCGAAAAAGAAGAAACAAGAATCAAAAAAAAAATCAAGATAAGTAGAAAAACACAGAAAGGAAGAATGTTCTTTACATTTCCTCCCAGAAGTAGTAGGTCCTGCTGAGTTTACAGTGGCCCCGACTCAGATCACACATGTCATCATACATGCGGCTCAGAATAGCGCCAGCCCAGTCGTACTCCGCCAGATGGGCCAGATTTTCCAAACTCTTCAAGATGGAAGGTTTAAACTTCCCCTTCCTGTTGGACCAGAAGGTCGAAGCAAACAGCAGCAACAAAGTAAATCTAGCCACCTGAGTAGCCGTCAGCTCTCCCTGCCTGTATCTAGCATAAATGTCAGGGGCCTGGAGGGATAACCAGCGTCTGGAAACGCTCAAAGAGGGAGTAGCAGAGCCTGGCCCGACAATCCGGGGCAGGTCGATCCCTATCAGCTCAACCATCCAGGCGGGGGAGATCTCTGTCCTCCAGTCATCATATACCTCGACCGGCCGAATGCCAAAAGGGATCCCGGAGATCACAGAAAAGTCTATGGGAGTCATTGCCAACTCGCCCCAAGAAAAATGGAAGGTATTGGTGGTGTCCCACCATCTCTCGGCCAAAGCACCCAGTAATTCTTTGTGGCTGCTCCGACCCACATCAAAATGCCTCAGGTAGCCCAAACAGGACGGACTAATAATCGCTCCAACTGGGTTATTGTGATCGAATATCTCGATCGGAATTTCGGCCACAGAACTCTCACCCACATCCAATTTAATATAAGGGTCCTAAAAGGTAAAGCAATCTAAGAGTTATTCCTCGGTTCCTTACTAAGGATAATATCTTAGTTCTACCCTAGCAATGCATACTAATAAAACAGTAAGTGCAGAAAAAAAAAAATTTGGCCCCAAAGGCCCCAAAAATTCACAGTTTGGCTATAGAGGCCCAAAAATTCACATTTTGGCCCCTAAGGCCCAAAAATTCACAGTTTGGCCACAGAGGCCCAAAAATTCACACTTTGGCCCCTAAGGCCCAAAAATTCACATTTTGGCCTCTAAGGCCCAAAAGATAATTAAAGCAAATAAAAGTGAAAAGGGAGCTTACCTGGGCGTAGATGCCAGTTACGGAGGCGTGAGTGTCAGCGTCCGCCGTAACATTGACCTCGTCGAGGAAAATCCCCAGAGACCCCAGGAAATCCTCATCGCTAAGATCTGAGGAAGCCATGGAGGAAGGAAGCTTTGAGGCTTTAGAAATTGAGAGAATTTGAGAGAGCTCTTTGATTTGGAGAGTTTAGAATGAATGAAAAGTGAGAATTTCAAGCTATTTATAAGGAAAAGGCTAAAAGGTGGGTCTTTTGGACGCGTCTGATTTTCGCCTTCAAAATTTGTATTTCAGACAACACCGACTCCCATAAATCATTTTTATGGTTGCCGGTGAGGGGCAACTGTGAATACCCAAATTTTGAGGCTCAAAAAGCCTATTTTCCAGAACTGCAAACAGTCCGGCCGGACCGGAGGCCGTTCGAAAAAAGTTCACCGAAAGTATGCCAATATGGTACTTGAAACGTCTGAAAAATTTCAAGGATCACAGAACTGGTCCCGAAATATTTTTTGGAGGTCGGGAACTCTCGGAAAAGCCTCCGGAAAGAAAAAGACTAGCAAGTCCGCCGGCCACGGCGGCTCCGGCTGCATCCGATCACGGCGGCATCGGTCGCCAGACACGGCGGCGGCTGCCGCCGGTCACTGCGGCGCCAGCCGCTGGACTCGGCGGCAGTGGCCGCCCTCCAACCCGGGTTTTCCTATAAATACAGCCCCGATTCATCAGTTTTACTCACTCAGTCTGTGTTGACGGACGCTCCTTCTCCCTTACGCTTCTTGCGATTCTTTTACTGTTTTTCTGCATTTTAGTATAGGCTTTTTATTACTCTGCTGTTGTGATATTTGGCCACTTAAATTAAATTAATATTCCCCAAACGATGAGCTTAATCCGGAGTTTTTCAAGCTGAAGCTAAGAAGCAGCCGTCGATTAACTCAGGTAAATAAATGAAACTCTGCCTATTTAATTTTAGCACTTCATGCATATTCTTTTTCTACTCCAATTCTGAATTAAACTGTTGCATCAATGCATTCATGTCATCAATTAGGCAAATAAACTGCCTCAATTAAATATGATTAAGCTTAAATGCCCGGTTAACTAATAATCGTGGTATTAAAGCCTAAATCCGACAATATTGGCTTAAAATATCTGGTCAATCAATGACTATGGTATAATCGCCTTTATTTCGAACAGTCCGGCTTAAGTCCAATTAATCAATAATTGTGGCTAAATAGCCTTAATTAAACACATTTTTTGGCAATAAATTGCCTATATTGCAATTCAATTGATCACTTTTGGCAAACAAATTACCTATAAGTAGATTAACCATTTTTAGCGACAAATCGCTTAAATCAAATTCTTGGCACAATGCCTTGAATTAATCAATATTTTGGCTAAAAGCCTTCAAATTATCACCTTTGGCAAATAAATTGCCTTAAATCAATCAATTTTGGCGACAATCGCCCAATCAACACTTTTGGCAAACAAATTGCCTAAATCAATCCATTTTGGCTAAAAGCCTTCAAATAATCAATTTTAGCGACAATCACCTAAATCACATCAATTTTTGGCAATAGATTTGCCTAAATCAATCTTTTTGGCTAAAAGCCTTAAATCAACACTTTTGGCAACAAATGCCTAAAAACGTCAGATCAATCAATTCTTTGGCAAAATGCCTAAACAAAATGCACGAAGCATACACACACTCATGCATTAAGCATACCCATTCAAAGCCCTTTTAAAAAGGCCTATCGAACTACGTTGACTTTGATCTTCCATTCAAAAGGAAGTATGTACGCACGTTTGGGATTTAACCCCGAATGGCAAGTCGAAATCACCTTGCAAAGCATTCATTCATTGGTTAGTTAATCAGCATGACATAGTCTCGGGATCCACCTCGGGTTCGCAAACTATGCCTTAAAAATTAGGATAATTAATCTAATAAATAGGTTAATTAAAATTTGGAGTCAACTTAGGGTTTTTTCCTAGTTTACCCTAAAATAATTAAATAAGGTGGCGACTCACACATTCACGTGCATTTCTGCCCTTAGTCATATGCATTTTTATGCTTATTTTCGGGGGAGGGGTTCAAAGGTGCATTTAGCTTACTATGATTTTTCTTTTTGTTGAAACTTTGATATTCTAAAGTCACTGTGAATACTGAGGCTCAAAAAGCCTATTTTCCCGAACTGCAAACAGTCCGGCCGGACCGGAGGCCATTCGGAAAGTTCACTGAAAGTATGCCAATATGGTACTTGAAACGTCCGGAAAATTACGAGGATCGTGGAACTGGTCCCGGAATATTTTTTTGGAGGTACGGAACTCCCGAAAAAGCCTTTGGAACGAAAAACTAGCGAGTGGACAGGATAGGGTGGCAGCAGCCGCCGTCCACGATAGCAGCAG
Organism: Jatropha curcas; assembly: GCF_041381405.1. Classification (NCBI taxonomy): domain Eukaryota; kingdom Viridiplantae; phylum Streptophyta; class Magnoliopsida; order Malpighiales; family Euphorbiaceae; genus Jatropha; species Jatropha curcas. The sequence continues at coordinate 12,378,780 of NC_143152.1, read as the reverse complement.
CCGCCCTCCAGCCTGGTTTTTCCCTATAAATACAGCCCCGAATCGACAGTTTTACTCACTCGGTCTGTGCTGACGGACGCTCTCTTCTCTCTTATGCTCCTTGCAGAGGAGCTTAATCTGGAATTTTCAAACTGAAGCTAAGAAGCGGCCGCTGATTAACTCAGGTAATAACAAAACTCTGCCCATTTAATTTCAGCATTTTGTGCATATTCTCTTCTACTCTAAATTCTAATTAAATAATTAAATAACCGCATTAACACCATCGTCATTTTGGCAGCAAATTGCCTTAAGTAAATAAGTTTAGGCTAAAATGCCCGGTTAATCAATAATCGTGGTGTTAATGCTTAACTCCAAACATATTGGCTAAAGTGCCTAGTTAATTAATAACTACGGTGTAATTGCCTTTATTTCGAACAGTTCGGCTAAAAGTCTAATTAATCAATAATTGAGGCTAAAAGCCTTAATCAATCACGTTTTTGGCAACAAATTGCCTACAGTTTAATCAATCACGTTTTGGCAACAAATTGCCTATAATTCAAATAACCACTTTTTGGAGACAAATCGCCCAAATATCACCTTTTCTTTGGCAATAAATTGCCTAAATTACATATCATCTTTTGGCACGAATGCCTTAATCATTTTGGCGACAAATCGCCCAACAAAACCCCTTTGGCACAAATGCCCTTGATCAATCACTCTGGCGATAAATCGCCTAACCAATCTTTGGCAACAAATTGCCGAATCAAATATCAACTTTTGGCACAAATACCTTAATCAACCATTTTGGCGATAAATAGCTCAAACATCAATTTTTGGCAATAAATTGCCCAATCAAACACCTTTTGGCAACAAATGCCTAAAACAAAAAAACAATCAATCTTTAGCAAAAATGCCTAAAAAATGCACGAAGCATGCACACACTCATGTATGAAACATACCCCTTCAAAATGCCTTCGAATAGGCTTTATCAAACTACGTCGGCTTTGATCTCTCATTCAAACGAGAGTACGTAGGCACGTTCGGGATTCAACCCCGAGTGGCAAGTCGAAATCACCAAGACACTTTACTGGTCCAATTGCATCAATGTACCTTGCAAAGCATTTACACTTAGGTTAGTTAATCCACATGACATAGTCTCGGGATCCACCTCGGGTTCGTAGATCGTGCCTTAAACTTTGGGGTAATTAATCTAGACTTAGGTTAATTAAAATTGGAGTCATTTAGGGTTCTTTCTTAGTTTTCCCTTATAAAAATAAACTAGGTGGCGACTTCATAAAACACACACGTGAGCATACCTCGTTCTAGCATAATTTTGCCTTCGAGGGAGGGTTCACAATTTGGCGACTCCGCTGGGGACCTATGTAATCATTTTGCATAAAGTGGGCTACAATTGCTACATTAACTAACCTGCCCTTCTTCAGGGTATTATTTTTGTTGTGCTTTGTTTTGTAGGGTACCCTAACACGAATCAAGTGTTCTTTCTTTAAGAATACTGGATAAGGAAATTTGGACTTAATTGTAAAATTTAATTAAAACATTTAAATTTGTTGATTTATTTGCACGATTGAGAATCTTTTTCTCCATTGCATAAAAAACGAATTTCAAATGAATTTCTTCTCTTCTGTTCAAACTTCTGAGTCTGGATAGCGAGTAGCGCTGATCGGCAGGTCTCCTTGATTATGTCGACGGATAGCCAAAGCGTCCTCCCTGTTACCGCAAGCCATCCCTAATCCTTTTGGGGGTGGCCCATGAGTATGCGTACTGTTGGACCCACGCGAAACTCTTTGTTTCACATGTGGTTAGGTATATCCTTACTCAAGGTTCAAGGGTCCCTTAATAAGCCAATTTTCTATTTGTGTCATAGCCTGTAGAACCTATCCTTTAGGGCTGTATGCACCCAATAATGTGAATCATATCATTAAAACGAATTATGACGTGATATTGTGCGCATTCATGACATATCATCTCATAAACATTAAAAACATTAAAAAGAACACAAAATATTCTTTTTAGTCATCCACAATTGGACAAGGGAGTCGATCTACCTCACATTCAGCTACCCTGATACACAATACTACCCACTGTACCCTAATCCAGCTACCCTTATCCTAGCAGGTACCCACTGTTCGAGTGCCTATCCAAGTTCCAGTCACACCTACAGTGCCATCACCAACCTCACCAGCTTCACCAACTTCAACTGCACCAATGGCATCACTTGCTGACATCCAAAATCTCATGGAACAACTGGAAGCCAGAATGGAGGCTTGAATGAATGAGGCATTAGCTGCCCAGAGAACTGCCCTAATAGCTGAACTAGGTAGTGGTAATGGAAATGGGGCTTCCGCTGTGGGAAGTAATCCTGCTACCTCCAATCAGGGACCTGCTGCTGCACCGACATCCTCAAACCCTGCCCTTAACCTGGATGACATGCCCTCCAGAACTGCTGCTGAGCTGGAAGCTCAGAAAATGAAAGAAAAACTGGAACTCTTGGAAAGGTCAATCACTGCCCTTAAAACACATAAGGAAGTGGTGGACATGGACTCCTTGTCCTTGTTCCCTAAAGCAAGATTGCCGATAAAGTTCAAGATGCCTAACATGGACAAGTTTGATGGAACCACTTGTCCCAAAATGCACTTGAAAATGTATGTGGGTCCCCTCAACCTGTTTGGCTTGAACAGCGAGCTCCTTGCTCAGTTGTTTCAACAATCTCTGACGGGTGCTGCTTTGAGATGGTTTGTCAGCCTGGATCGGACTAAAATGAAGACCTAGGAAGACATTTGCAATGCGTTTAACACGCAGTACCACTATAATATAGAGGTGGATGTTACTCGGAGAGAACTGGAGACCACCAAACAAAAGAGCAATGAACCCTTTTCCTCGTTCCTTACGAGGTGGAGGGCCAAGGCCGCCCAAATGATCAATCGGCCTTAAGAACAAGAACAGGTAGACATAATCATCAAAAATCTGATGCCTGTCTACCAACAACAACTGCAAACTCAATACCTACCAACGTTTCAGTTGCTCATTGCTACTGCAACCAAGGTAGAGGATTTAATCCAAATGGGTCAACTGAAAGAAGATTCGGGTACCTCAAAATATAAGAAGCCTAGCCAAGCTAGCAAAGTTCACGAAGTGGCAAGTATCACCCCCATGAATCCTTTACGTGTGGGGAATATGAGAAATGGCAGCCAGTCGAGGAGGACTTACACTAATCTCGGGATGCCAATCCTTTTTGTATTCCGAGAGGCTGTCGAGGCAAATTACATTAAGCCTTTGGAAGCAAGGCCACCACCCAACCCATTGCCGAGGAACTATAGGGCTGATGAATACTGTGAGTACCATCAGGGTAACGGGCACAAGACTGAAGCATGCTGGACGCTTAAGAACCGCATCCAAGACCTGGTGGATAACGGTTCAATCATTCCAAAGAGTAAGCCAAATATTAGCACTAATCCTTTACCAAATCACGGGATAAATGCTATCGTTGCTGACCAGGAATTGATCGATCCTTTCGAACTATTCCTAGAAATGAATGACATCTGTGTCCTGGACCTGAATGACTTATCTAAAGAGATTGATGTAATGACCAGGAGTGGGAGACAGTATGAACCAATAGTTCTGGACGAAGTCCAAAATAAGCCCTACCAAAGGGCAGCTGAGCCAAAGGAAGGCCCGGTACTCTCGCAGTTAAAAAAGACCCAGGCTAGGGTATCAATTTGGGAACTTCTGGCATCATCTGTCCCTCATCGCCAAGCTCTTTGCAAGGCCTTGAGTCAGCTACAAACATCAGTGGAGGTTAGCCCTGAAGTGCTGGTATCCACCCTTACACAAGCATCCAAGATGCAAAGCATTGGGTTTTCTGACGATGACTTGCCCAAGGAAGGAGGCAGTCACAATGATGCACTCTATGTTACTATTTAGACTAGAGAAAAGACTGTGCCCACGGTTCTCATTGACAATGGGTCAGCATTGAATGTCTGCCCACTAAGGGTAGCTAGCTGTCTGGGGTTGGAGGAAGCAAATTTTAGTCCATCGGACCAGATAGTCAAAGCTTATGACAGCACCCGGAGGGAAGTGTTGGGGGTTGCTACATTGAAATTAGCAATTGGGCCAGCTATGATGGAGGTCCCGTTCCAAGTAATTAATGTGCCTACCAGTTTCAACCTACTCCTGGGACGACCATGGATACATCATACTAAGGCAGTGCCCTCTTCTCTACATCAAAAGGTCAAGTTTCCTTACGAGGGCAAAGTTATCACTATTCAGGGGGATGACTATAGCCAACTGAAGAAGACAAAGGGCCAGCCTCTCTTTGAGGTCAACCCTGAGAATGCCAACCTGCCCCTCTCAGGATTTCAATATGACACAGTACAGTGCATAGAGGAAAAAACTGCAAACTCTCGAATTCTCTTTGATTTCAGAACGATGCAAGTAAACTGCATGGTTCCTTTAATGCTGAAAATGTCCTACCTGCCGGGAATGGTTATGGCAAGGTCCGGAAAGACATACCCCACACTGCAAGCTTGGGAGTGTCCGGTGAACAAAGGGACCTTTGGGCTAGGTTATGAGCCCACTGATGAAGACCTTGTTGGAAGGACCAGGAGAAGAGAGAAGAAGAGTATACAGATGCGCCCTTACCTTTTGACTTTGAATGGTCATTTCTGCAAACCGAGAGAAACAATTCCTTATTGTGGCTTCCAGGAACCATTCTACTTCCCAACAGCTAAGAAAATGCTGCCCGGGCTGGAAATATTTGCTGATGCCTGGGACAACAAGCCAGAGGCAATAACCGAGCTGGAGATAGAAGATCTCATGCAGCCCAGTCTCTTTGACGAGGTTGCAGTTATTACTAGTAATGATGGGAACCAAGACTTGTTGAGCCTGATCAAGCCAAATAAAGGGCCTCTCACCAACTGGTATACCGAGGAGGAGCACGCTGCTAACAAAACCCTTCCCGAGCCAAACCTAGAGTCTGGACCTGATGCCAAGTCCTGTACTGAGTCTGAATCTGACCTTGAGTCTGAAATCAAGTCAGAATCCAGTTCCAAGTCTTTTGTATCGGATTTGAAAAATCCGGATTTTAAATTTGATGTAATTTTTGAGGACGATCCCGTCCTTATCAATAAAAGCTTACAGATCGTTGGTTACCCTGCGTGTCAATCTTTCCAAGCATATCCTAGAAAAAATAATGAAAAAGAAATAAATGAAATAAAAAATGAAAAAGAGAAAATAATCATTGGCAAAGAAGAAAATGAACATACATACATTGCATCTAACTGTGTGAACAGGGAACAGATCATTGAATGCTTGAAGAAGTTTGCCGATTGCTTCATGTGGAAGGCTAGTGCATCACGGGAATTGACCCAGCAATAGCAGTACATAAGATTCCAGTGTACCCCGAGGCTAAGCCGGTAAAACAGAAGCTAAGGAGCCTAAAAACAGAATGGTCCTTGAAAATCAAGGAGGAAGTAGCTAAGCAATTGGAAAACAAGTTCATAGAGCCCATTGCCTACCCAACATGGTTAGCAAACATAGTGTCGGTTCCTAAGAAGGATGGAAAGGTGCGAATGTGTGTCGACTACCGGGATCTGAATAAAGCATGTCCGAAGGACGATTTTCCTTTGCCTCATATTGACTTGTTGGTTGACCGAATGGCTGGACACGAGATGGTCTCCTTGACTGATCTCGCTGTCGGGTATAATCAGATAATGATGCATTTGCCAGACAAAGAGAAGATGGCATTCATCACAGAGTGGGGAACCTACTGCTATAGGGTCATGCCTTTTGGGCTCAAAAATGCCGGGGCAACTTATCAAAGAATGGCAACAACTATCTTCCATGACATGATTCATAAAGAAGTTGAGGTGTATGTGGACGACATGGTTGTTAAATCGAAAACAGCTGAAGAACATACCATAGCACTTGAGAAGTTCTTCCTTAGGCTTCGAAAGTACAATTTAAAGCTGAACCCGACAAAATGTCTGTTTGGAGCTACATCCGGAGTATTTCTGGGGCATATGGTCAGTCAGAAAGGCATAGAGATTGACCCTTCAAAAGCCAAAGCCATTTTGGAAATGCCAGCACCGAAGACGGAAAAGGAAGTTCGGGGTTTCCTGGTAAGGCTACAGTACATTAGCCGGTTCATTAATCAATTGGCTGATACTTATGGTCCGATCTTCAAATTACTCAAGAAAGGGGTATCCGTCAAATGGAACGAAGATTGTCAAAAAGCCTTTGATCAGGTCAAACAGTATTTACTATCTCCGCCAGTCTTGCAACCACCAAGGCCAGGAAAACCTTTGCTATTGTACCTATCAGTGATAGAAGAAGCGATGGGTGCAATGCTAGCTCAACAAGCAGAAGACACCAGGGTAGAAAATGCCGTGTACTACCTTAGCAAAAGGATGCTAGACTATGAGCTGAAGTATAATAAGATAGAGAAGTTATGTCTGGCTCTAGTTTGGGCTTGTACAAAGCTACAGCACTACCTTTCATCCTATACCACATATGTCATCTCTGAATCGAACCCCTTGAAATTCCTTATGGAGAGGCCGGTTCTTGACAGTAAGATGGCTAAGTGGGTGTCAGTGCTCGCAGCCTATGACTTGAAATTTGTACAACGAAAGGTAGTAAAAGAAGGAGCCTTGGCTGACTAATTAGCGGAACTGCCCGTGGAAGACGAAATGAAAGAAGTGGAGTTTCCCGATGAAGATCTCTTGAACGTGGAAAATGACGTTTGGGAGATGTATTTTGATGGAGCTTCGAATTATCACGGAAATGGAATTGGAGTCGTGTTCAAAACTCCTTGTGGAGAACACGTCCCAATCGCAGTCAAGTTAGATTTCGACTGCACCAACAATGAAGCCGAGTATGAAGCTTGCATTAAGGGGTTAGAAGCGGCCCTGGAAAAAGAGATAAAAGTCCTTAGGGTTTTCGGGGATTCCAATTTAATAGTCTCTCAAGCTCTAAGGAAGTGGAAAATTAAGGAAGAGCGTTTGGTTCCTTACCTACAACGCTTGGACGGATTGGCTCAACAATTTAAGGATCTGTCTTTCCATTACTTGCCCCGAGCCAAGAACCAGTTTGCTGATGCCCTTGCTACTTTAGCTTCCATGGTCAATGTAGAGGGGAATCAAATCATTCGACCTTTGACAGTTCGGCTACAGAAATAGCCGGCCCACATCATGAATTTGGTCGATGACAAGCCTTGGTTTTGGGACGTACAAAATTATCTTCGGAACGAGGCTTACCCGAATGGATCCTTGAAGACTGATCAACGGACATTAAGACAGTTAGCATCTGGATATTTCCTTACTGGGGGAGTTCTATATAAAAGAAGTTGGAACGGTTTACATCTAAGATGCGTAGATGAAGGGGAAGCTCAAACCATTATGGATTCCTTACACAACGGGGAGCCCGGCCCACACATGCGCGGGATAGCTCTGGCTCGAAAAATTATGAACCTGGGTTATTACTGGTCAACTATGAATGCAGATTGTGTGAGGCATGCGCAGAAGTGCCATGAGTGTCAAATTTTTTGCTAAGCTGCAAAAACAGCCTCCGGTCAATTTGAATCCCATTGCTTCACCCTGGCCCTTCACAACTTGGGGCATAGATGTGATCAGAAATATCCTTCCAAAGGCTTCCAATGGTCATCAATTCATCCTGGTTGCTGTAGATTATTTCACTAAGTGGATCGAGGCAGCCTCTTATTCGGTTTTGAATGCCAAGAAGGCGGCACAGTTGGTTGGTACTAACATCCTTTGTCGGTACGGAACGCCATTTGAGATCATCACTGATAATGGGTCCCACTTTCAGAGTGAATTTTCTGATTTGTTGAAAGAAAAGAGAATCAAACATCATAAGTCCTCACCCTATCGTCCACAAACAAATGGGGCTGTAGAGGCTGCAAATAAGGCTATAAAAGTCATTTTGCAGAAGACAGTTCAAAAGCACAAAGCTTGGCATGAACAGTTACCGAATGCCCTATGGGGATATAGGACTTCAATCAGAACGCCCACCGAAGCAACTTCGTATTCCTTGGTATATGGTATGGAGGCAGTGCTGCCTGTTGAACTGGAAGTTCGGTCGGCAAGAGTCATCCGGTAAAGCCAAATCAGCGAAGCAGATTGGGTCCAGAATTACCACCTCCAACTCCTGGGTATTGAAGAGAAAAGATTACAAGCGATCCACCGAACTCAGGTTTACCAGAGGAGAATGGCTAGGCATTTTAATAAGAAGGTCAAAGACCGAAAATTGGAAGAAGGTTGTTTGGTTTTGAAGGAAATTAGACAACCAGTCATAGACCCACGTGGGAAGTTCCGTCCTCATTGGGCTGGGCCCTACATTCTAAAGAGAATATTGTCCGACGAAGCCGTCATTTTGACTGATTTAGATGGTTTGGAGTTCACGAATCCATGTAATTTAGATCAGTTAAAAAGATATTATGTGTAATTATAATCATTGCATGATGTAAAAAAGAGCTACATTAGACCTGATTCTCCTCAGAAAAAAGAAATTATGTATCGGAGATATGTAGGCAGCCCTCTTTTGGGCGGGGTCTAAACATTAATAGAAAAATCATTTCATAATTCATTCTTCTTTGCTAAAAAAAAAAAAAAGAGAGAGAGGAAAGAAAAGAAAAAAAGTGAAAAAAAAAAAAGAAAAACCCGCTAAGTTGAAAACCCGAAAAGGGCGGCTTAGGCGAAAGTCGGGGCCCGCTAAGCTGAAAACCCGAAAGGGCAGCTTAGGCAAAAATGGGTAGCTCGCTAAGCTGAAAACCCAAAAGGGCGGCTTAGGCAAAAGTTAGAGCTTGAATAAATAAATTGGGAAATGCTTGGAAAGCCCAAAAGTCAAAACTGTAATGTCATTCCGTTTCAAAGTAATAAAGTCAAGCAAAAGAGTCCATAAAGTTCAAAAAACAAAAAAAAAAAAACAAAATAAAAGTCTAAGTCCAAAAAAAAAAACATACATCCAAAGAAAAAAGTCCAAAGTCAAAATTCCAGATAAAGTCTAGAGTCCAAAAAATCTAAGTGTCCCGTCGCCTACGTGGGGCAACATCCTCAATGTCGTCTTTAGGTGCTGAACCCTCTCCAACCTCGCCTGTCCGAGGAGCCATCACAATCTCCTCATCAGTCCCGTCTGCATTATCGGCACCAACCTGAGCCCAACCCTCAAGTGCACTTAGCAATGCGTTCCTCCTTGGCCTCTCAATCGGCCAAACAGCAGTAATGAACTAGGTTCGGTACTCTAGAGAAGTATGAACACCGGCAGGATTAGGTAGGGGCCTAACCATGTGATGATCTCTAACCCAGGCCTTAAAGATGGCTCGAGTAACACCCGGAGTAATAACTGAATCAACAGAAGTGCCATCCACGATAGGAACAGTCTGGTCTATCTCCATCTGCCTTAAAACGCGCGAAGCGCAGTACCACGTGCAATGTGTAAGGCCTAGAAGGTAAACTCGGGTATGGCGGAAGCTAACCTGGATAAAGCGGGTGATGTCATACCAGGAAATGTACCACAGTACCTCATTTGAACCCAACTCAATCAGCCATGAGGTCCATGCATCAGTGTGAACCCCTTCCCCCAAATGTCATAGGCATGTGATGCATATGATGAATGAGAAGAAATACACGTGATGTGTGTGTCGCCACCTTGTTTAATTATTTTAGGGTAAACTAGGAAAAAACCCTAAGTGACTCCGATTTTAATTAACCTAATTACTAGATTAATTATCCCAATGTTAAAAGCATGGTCTGCGAACCCGAGGTGGATCCCGAGACTATGTCATGTTGATGAACTAACCTAATGAATGAATGTTTTGCAAGGTAATTGGACCAATGAAAATGTTCATGTGATTTCGACTTGCCGCTCGGGGTTAAATCCCTAACGTGCCTACGTACTTCCGTTTGAATGGAAGATCAAAGTCAACGTAGTTCGATAGGCCTCTTTTAGAGGGCTTTGAATGATATGCTTAATGCATGGGTGTGTGTATGCTTAGTGCATGATTTTGTGTATGCTTTGTGCATTTTGTGTGTATGCTTTGTGCATGATTTTGTGTATGCTTTGTGCATGATTTTGTATGCTTTGTGCATGCTTTTGTATGCTTTGTGCATAAGTGTGTATGCTTTGTGCATGATTTTGTGTATGCTTTGTGCATTTTTGTGTGTATGCTTTGTGCATGATTGTGTGTATGCTTCGTGCATTTTTGTTTAGGCATTTCGCCAAAGATTGATTGATTTTTAGGCATGTTGCCAAAAATGTTGATTTTAATGGCTTTTAGCCAAAATGATTTGATTTAGGCAATTGTTGCCAAAATGTGCGAATTAGGCGATTGTCGCCAAAATGGTTGATTTTACGGTTTTAAGCCGAAAATGTTGATTTTAAGACATTTTGCCGAAAGATTGATTTTAAGCGATTTGTTGCTAAAAATGGTTGATTTTAGGCCTTTGGCCAAAAGGTGTTGTTTTAGGCAATTAGTTTGCCAAAATGTGCGATTTAGGCTTTAATGCCACGATTATCAATTAATCGGGCGTTCGAGCTTAATCACAATTTATTGTCGAAACGTGATTGATTAAGGCTTTTAGCCACAATTATTGATTAATTGGACTTAAGCCGGATTTGTTCGAAATAAGGCAATTGAACCGTAGTTATTAATTAACTAGGCTCTTTTAGCCAATATTGTCGGATTTAAACTTTAATACCACGATTATTGATTAACCGGGCATTTAAGCTTAATCAAATTAATTAAGGCAGTTTATTTACCAAAAATAATGACGTGGATGCATTTATGCAATTGTAGAATTATTAAGAGTAGAAGAGAAATATGCATGAAGTGCTAAAATTAAATAGGCAGAGTTTTGTTTACATACCTGATTTAATCGACGACCGCTTCTTAACTCCGGATTAGGCTCCTCGCTTAGGAAATATTAATTAATTTTAATTTGTTTAATTTTAATGTCCAAATATCACAATAAAAATGCAATAAAAATTAAATTAAATGCAAAAAGCGGTAAAGAAAACGCAAGGAGCGTGAGAGGGAGAGGGTTTCGTCCGTTAAAACAGACAGAGGTGTCAAAATTGGACTGAAAATGGCCTATTTATAGGCCATTTTCGGGTCCAGGGCGGCAGGCGCCGCCTGGCTCGGCGGCAGCTGCCGCCCAAGAGGCTGGGCGGCAGGTGCCGCCTGGGAGGGCGGCAGGTGCCGCCCAGTCGGTGGGGCGGCAGGTGCCGCCCATGCTGGGCGGCTGCTGCCGCCCAGGCGGTGGGGCGGCAGGAGCCGCCGTGTCCGGCGGCCGGCGCCGCCGTAGCTGGTGGTGGCCACCATGTCTCGCTCCGGGAGCTTTTTTGGGAGTTTCCGACCTCCAAAAATCATTCCGGGACCGGTTCTGCGATCCTCGTGAAATTCCAGACGTTTCAAGTACCATATTGACATATTTCCAGTAAATGTCCAAAATGGCCTCCGGTCCGACCGGACTGTTTGCACAGTTGCTGTAGCAAAGTCAAACTAATTGACATGGCACTGTAGCAGCGTGTTTTCCTCCATTTAAAGAGTTTCACATGCCACCAACAACATGAGAAGCCTCAAAATTTGAGTATTCACAGTTGCCCCCCACTGGCTATCATAAAAATGATTTATGAGAGCCAGTGGTTGTCTGATGGAGCAAATTTTGAAGGCGAAAACTCGGACCTTGGGCCAAATTGCGATTGTGGGGCCTTGGTCTGAGTTGTGAATTTTCGGACCCTAGGCCGAGTTTTGAATTTCGGGCCTTAGGCCGAATTGTGAATTTTCAAGCCTCTGCGGCCGAATGTGATTTTTCGGGCCTCTGCGGCCTGAATGTGATTTTTTGGGCCTCTGGGGCCTGAATTGTGATTTTCGGGCCTCTGGGGCCTGAATTGTGATTTTTCGGGCCTCTGGGGCCTGATTGTGATTTTTCGGGCCACTGCGGCCTGAATGTGATTTTTCGGGCCTCTGGGGCCTGAATGTGATTTTTCGGGCCTCTGTGGCCTGAATTGTGATTTTTCGGGCCTCTGGGGCCTGATTGTGATTTTCGGGCCTCTGGGGCCTGAATGTGATTTTTCGGGCCTCTGGGGCCTGAATGTGATTTTTCGGGCCACTGCGGCCTGAATGTGATTTGTCGGGCCATCTGTGGCCTGAATTGTGATTTTTCGGGCCACTGCGGCCTGAATGTGATTTTTCGGGCCACTGCGGCCTGAATGTGATTTTTCGGCCTCTAGGGCCTGAATGTGATTTTCGGGCCTCTGGGGCCTGAATGTGATTTTTCGGGCCTCTGGGGCCTGAATTGTAATTTTTCGGGCCTCTGGGGCCTAAATGTGATTTTCGTGCCTCTGGGGCCTGAATGTGATTTTTCGGGCCTCTGGGGCCTGAATTGTGATTTTTCGGGCCTCTGTGGCCTGAATGTGATTTTTCGGGCCTCTAGGGCCTGATTGTGATTTTCGGGCCTCTGGGGCCTGATTGTGAATTTGTGGGGGCCGTTGCTGTCATTATTCGGTGGCTGCTGCCGCCGTTATTCGGTGGCAATTCGGCGGCTGCTGCCGCCCTTATTCGGTGCATTTTTTCTATAAAAACTTGTTTTGTCGGTTGCTTCTTCACTCATTCTCTCTTTTCTCTCTTCTCCTTTGTTCTTGTTGCTTTTAAAGAATGAATCCTTCTTTCAATCACAGCATGCACAGCTGGACTAGGAGTCTCTCCAAAGTTGAAAAGATCAATTTGGGGAGGTATGGTCTTTCTCCTATCGTTACTCTCAGGGGGGTAGTAATCGACTGGAATTTTTTATGGGCCTGCATCCGGCTTTGGGATCCAGAGGCCCATGTTTTCCGGTTCAGAGCTATGATGGAGGAGATGTGCCCTCTTTTTGAGGAATTCTGTGCTATCATAGGGTGCGATCCCAATGCCCCATTGGTCAGGCACGAAGTCAAGGTTGGGTATGTTCGGTCGTTTGAAAACCTGTTTCAGTTCAGTCGACCTCAAGCTAGGGCTATGATTGTTGGTGATCAGAAAGCAATTCTGCTGCCTCTGATTGATGAATTTTCAGAGGTCCGTTCAGATGACCCAGACCAGATGAGGCTGAGGATGCGGGCCTTGGTTTTTTGCTTATTAGCTGGTTTCTTGTTTAACAAGGACCCAGGCTTCGGGGACTTGCGACTCTGTCCTATGGTTCGGCAAATGGAGGACATGGGTTGCATTGGTGGCATTGTGCTGGCAGAAACCATTAGGAGCCTTGACAGAGCTGCTCTAGGCTTCGAGGACTGGACAGTTTCCCCGATTATTCTCCAGGTATTTTCCTCTCATCTTTTTTTTTTTTTTTTTTTTTTTTTTTTTTTTTTTTTTTGGTTCATCCCTTTGTAATAGAAAGGATCCATTACTCAGGTTTGGTTGAAGGACCACCTTCAAGTGGTTGCTGCTCTTACTTCATTGCCTTATAACCCTGTCCAGTACCGTATGCGGAGGATCTTGATCACACACCCGTCTGCTGATGCATGGACCTCGTGGCTGATTGAATTGGGTCCAAATGAGGTGCTGTGGTTCGTATCCTGGTATGGTATCACCCGCTTCATCCAGGTTAGCTTTCATCATACTCAGGTTTACCTTTTAGGCCTTACACATTGTACCTGGTACTGCGCTTCGCGCGTTTGAGGCAGATGGGATAGATCAAACTGTTCCGATTATGGGTGATTCTTTAGCTGATTCAGCCATCACTCCGGGAGTTACCCGAGCCATTCTTAGGGCATGGGTTAGAGACCATCACATGGTTAGGCCCTTACCTAATCCTGCTGGTATTCATATTTCTCCTGAATATCGGACCTGGTTCATGACCGTTGTCTGGCCAGTGGAAAAGCCAAGGAGGAACGCATTGCTGAGTGCACTCGAGGGTTGGACTCAGGCTGACGCTGGTGATGGGATTAGGACTGATGAGGAGATCATGTTGGCTCCTCGGACAGGCGAGGCTGGAGGGGAGTTCAGCAACTGGGGATGACTCGGAGGACGTTGCCCCACGGAGGCGACGGGGTACCTAGACTCTAATAGGCTTTTGGACTTTTGGTGTTTTGGCTTTGTTTGAACTCTTTTGTCTTTACTTGGGACTTTGGGTGTGGATTTTGGTGTTTTGGGCATTGGATTTTATTATTTATTTTTCTTGGTCTCTTTAGTTTTCTGCTTGACTTTGGACTGTTTGACTTTATTGCTTTCAATTGGGCATGTCATTAAGCTTTCCAAGCATTTTCCAACTTCATTTATTCAAGCTTTGATTTTTGCCTAAGCCGCCTCTCGGGTTTTCAACTTAGCGAGCTACCCATTTTGCCTAAGCCGCCCTTTTCGGGTTTTCAACTTGGCGGGCCCCGATTTTGCCTAAGCCGCCCTTTTCGGGTTTTCAACTTAGCGGGTTTTTTTTCTTCTTTTTTTTTATCCTTTTTTTTATTATTATTGTTATTATTATTTTTTTTTTTTTTCATTGTTGGCAAAGAGGAAAGAATTATGGAATGATTTTCATTAATGTTTAGACCGTACCCAATGAGGGTTGCCTACATATCTCCGATACATAATTTCTTTTTTCCAAAGAGAATCAGGTCTAGTGTAGTTCATTTTACATTATGCAATGCTTATTATACAAAATATCTTTTTAACTGATCTAAATTACATGGATTCGTGAATTCCAAACCATCCAAATCAGTCAAGATGACGGCTCCGCCGGACAATACTTTCTTCAACACATAGGGTCCAGCCCAATGAGGACGAAACTATCCCTCGTGGATCTTGAATTGGCTATCTAATTTCCTTCAGAACCAAACAACCTTCTTCGAGTTTTCGGTCTTTGACCTTCTTGTTAAAAATGCCGTGCCATTCTTCTCTGGTAGACTTGAGTTTGGTGGATTGCTTGCAACCGCTTTTCATCCATACCCAAAAGTTGCAAATGATAATTCTTCGCCCAAATCTGCTTCGCTGATCTGGCTCTCCTGGATAATCCTTGCCGACTGACTTCCAGCTCAATAGGCAATACTGCTTCCATACCGTATACCAACGAATACGGAGTTGCTCCGGTGGGCCGTTCTAATCGAAGTCCTATATCCCCATAAGTCATTTGATAGCTGTTCATGCCAAGCTTTATGCTTTTTAACTGTCTTCTGCAAAATGACTTTTATAGCCTTATTTGCAGCTTCTAAGCCCCATTCGTTGTGGACGATAGGGCGAGGATTTATGGTGCCGAATTTTCGTTTCTTTCAACAAATTAGAAAATTCGCTCTGAAGTGAGACCCGTTATCCCCGTAATGATCTCGAATGGTGTTTCCGTACCGACAAAGGATGTTAGTACGAACAAATTGTGCTGGCCTTCTTGGCATTTAAAGCCGAATAAGAGGCTGCTTCGATCCATTTAGTGAAATAATCTACAGCAACCAGGATGAATTGATGACCGTTAGAAGCCTTCGGGTGGATTTTTCCGATCACATCTATGCCCAAGTTGCGAAAGGCCATGGTGAGGTGATAGGATTCAAATTGACTGGAGGCTGCTTTTGCAGCTTAGCGAAAATTTGACATTCGTGGGCACTTCTCGCGTGCCTCACGCAATCTGCATTCATGATTGACCAGTAATAACCCAGGTTCACGATTTTCCGAGCCAAGGCTATCCGTGCATGGTGTGTACCAGACTCCCATTATGTAGGGAATCCATGATGGTTTGAGCTTCTCCCTCATCAACGCATCTTAGGTGCAGGCCGTTCCAACTGTCTCTTATACAGAACTCCCTCAGTGAGGAAATATCCGGATGCGACTGTCTCAATGTCCTTGATCAGTTTTGGTAGATCCCCTCCGGTAGGCTTCCATTCTGAAGATAATTCTGTATACCCAATACCAGGGCTTGTCATCGACCAATTCATGATATGTGCTGGCTGTTTCTGTAGCCGCACTGTCAGAGGTCGAACGACTCGTCTCCTTCTACATTGACCATGGAGCTAAAGTAGCCAGAGCCATCTGCGAACTGATTTTTTGGCTCGCGGCAAGTAGTGGAAGGATACCTCAAATTGCTAAGCCAATTCGTCCAGCGTCGTAGGTAAGGAACCAAACCTCTTCTTTAATTTTCCATTTCCTTAAAGCTTGGGAGACTATTAAGTTAGAATCTTCGAAAACCTTGAGGACTTTTATCTCTTTTCCTAGGGCTGCTTCTAACCCCTTTAATGCAAGCTTCATACTCGGCTTCATTGTTGGTGCAGTCGAAATCTAATTTGACGGTGATAGGAATGTATTCTCCACAAGGAGTTTTGAATACAACTCCAACCCCATTTCCATGGTAAGTTCGAAGCTCCATCAAAGTACATTTCCCAGACTTTCACTTTCCAAGTTCACCAAGTCTTCATCAGGAAATTCTACCTCCGGCATTTGTTCTTCGACCGGTAATTCTGCTAGTTGATCAGCCAAGGCTCCGCCTTTCACCGCCTTTCGTTGTACAAATTTTAAATCATAAGCTGCGAGCACCGACACCCACTTAGCCATTTTACAGTCAAGAACCGGCCTCTCCATAAGGAATTTCAAGGGGTTCGATTCAGAAAAGACGTAGGTGGTGTAAGACGAGAGGTAGTGCTGCAGTTTTGTACAGGCCCTTACCAGAGCAAAACACAACTTCTCTATCTTATTGTATTTAGCTCAGATTCTAGCATCCTCTTGCTAAGGTAATACACGGCATTTTCTACCCTTGTAATCTTCTTCCTTGTTGAGCTAGCATTGCAACCCATACGCTTTCTTCTTCTATCACTGATAGGTACAACAGCAAAGGCTTTCCTAGCCTTGGTGGCTGTAAGACTGGTGGGGATAACAGATATTGCGTTGACTTGGTCGAAAGCTTTCTGACAATCCTCATTCCATTTTACGGCTACTCCTTTCCTGAGCAATTTGAAATCGGACCACAAGTATTAGCCAATTGATTGATTGAACCGGCTGATGTACTGTAGCCTTCCTAGGAACCCCCGAACTTTCCTTTTCCGCCTGCCGGTGCTGGTATTCCATAACGGCTTTGGCTTTTAAGGATCAATTTCTAATGCCATTTCTCGACTGACCAATGCCCCAGAAATACTCACCGGATGTAGCTCCAAACATACATTTTGCCGGGTTGAGTTTGAAATTGTACTTTCGAAGTCTAAGGAAGAACTTCTCAAGCGCTGTTGTATGTTCTTCAGCTGTTTTGATTTAACAACCATATCGTCCACGTACACTTCTACTTCTTCGTGAATCATGTCATGGAAGATGGTCGTCGCCATTCTTTGATAGGTTGCCCCGGCATTTTTGAGCCCAAAAGGCATGACCCTGTAGCAGTAGGTTCCCCACTCCGTGATGAATGCCGTTTTCTCTTTGTCTGGCACATGCATCATTATTTGGTTGTACCCGACAGCAAGATCGGTCAAGGAGACCATCTCGTGTCCCGCCATTCGGTCTACCAACAAGTCGATATGCGGCAGGGGGAAGTCGTCCTTCGGACATGCTCTATTCAAATCCCGATAGTCCACACACATTCTGACTTTGCCATCTTTCTTCGGCACTGGCACAATATTTGCTAACCATGTCGGGTAGGCAATGGGTTCTATGAATCTGTTCTCCAGTTGCTTGGCTACCTCCTCCTTGATTTTCAAGGACCATTCGGTCTTCAGCCTTCTTAGCTTCTGCTTCACTGGCTTAGCCTCGGGATATACTGGAATCTTGTGCACCACTATTGCTGGGTCAATTCCCGTGATGTCACTTGCCTTCCACATGAAACAATCGGCAAACTTCCTCAAGCATTCACTGACCTGTCCCTTGTTCACACAGTCAAATGCAATGTATGTATGTTCATTTTCTTCTTTGCCAATTATTATTTTTTTTTTTCATTTTTTATTTCATTTATATGATTATTTTTGCTTGGAAATGCTTGGAAAGATAGACACGCGGGGTAGTCAATAATTTGCAAGCCTTTATTGATCATGACAGAATTGTCTTCAAAGATTACATCAAATTTGAAATCTGGATTTTCAAAATCCGACACAGATGACTCAGAATGGAACTGGACTCTGACTCGGTTTCAGACTCGGGGTCAGACTCAGACTCAATACAAGACTTGATTATAGATTTTGACTCTAGGTTTGACTCGGGAGGGGGTTTATCAGCAGCGCGCTCCTCCTTGACGTACCAATTGGTGAGAGGGCCTTCGTTCGGCTTGATCAGGCTCAGCAGATCTTGGTCCCCATCATTTCCTGTGATAACTGCAATTTCGTCAAGGAGACTAGGTTGCATGAAGTCTTCCACTTCGAGTTCGGTTGTTACCTCTTCGGATAAGTCATTCAAGTCCAGGACACAGGTGTCATTCATTTCTAGGAATAGCTCGAAAGGATCGATCAATTCCTGGTCAGAAATAATAGCATTTACCCCGTGATTTGGTAAGGGATTAGTGCTAATGTTTGACTCACTTCTTGGGATGATTGAACCATCGTCTACCAGGTCTTGGATGCGGTTCTTAAGCGTCCAGCACGCTTCAGTCTCGTGCCCATGACCTTGATGATATTCACAGTATTCATTGGTTCGGTAGTTTCTTGGTAAAGGGTAGGGTGGCGGCCTTGCTTCCAAGGGCTTGATGTAGTTGGCCTTGACAGCCTCTCGGAAAACCAAAAGGATTGGCATCCCGAGATCAGTATATGTCCTTCTTGACCGATTGCCATTTCTCATATTGCCCACACGTAAAGGATTCGTGGGGGTGCTTGCCATTTCATGGACTTTGCCAGCTTGGCTAGGCTTCTCGTATTTTGAGGAACCCGA